>NC_080049.1:35178884-35478884 GCF_026212465.1 Amaranthus tricolor | reverse complement strand
AGAGAATAATAGTAGGAAAATGTAAGTAGTAAAAACACAAATATTTTGTTGTATGATTGAGCATATACTTGAGAAATGGAAATACCAAAAAAGATTTAGAAGCCGCAAATATTAAATAAGTTTAAAAAAATTCGTTTAAGATAGATTTATACGTGCGTAAAGACGTGTATACTTGTATTAGCAAATTTGTATGTACGATAGAAAATTAAGACTTAGAAAGAGAGCAAACAAGACAAAATATGACCTAGAGAATTAAATGGAAAAAGATATAAAAGATTTAAACTTACAAGTTAGGATGGTTAAAATCAAAATGAATTGAGAAGAAAAACCTCTAAAATCGGACAGAATACTTGTATTAGCAAATAATCTATGATCTATTAGTTTATGTGAATGACTCTCACCTAATATTTTGAAATTATGGTATTAGCAATTTTGTACCCTGTATTACATCAATAATACTGCCTACAAATGATATTATCTAAACTGTTGGAGTAATTTAACAAATAGAAGTACTTATTATGATAATAAAATATAGTTGAAGAAGCAGTCAATTAGAAGGTGGCATATAAACCAAAATGAAAGCAGCAGGTCCACTAAATAGAGATGCCACCAATGATTGATGCTGCCAAGAATAGGAAGCCCCTTCACATGTCTTTAGCCAATAAAAACTACTACTATCACATGATTTAGTAGTGGAGTAGTAGTAGCAATCGAACAAAGAAGATTAACGAAACACCCAAAAACAAAACCAAAACCGCCTAAAAATTTGTGATGGACCATTTCTAGTTAGATCACTGCCCTCCACTGCATGTTGCATATTCAAGCAATATCACTTCCCTAAATAAATACTTTTAAATATTGAGTTTTAATTAAAAAAAAAACAAAGAAAAAAAGAAATGAAAGAGACTTCCTGCTGTTACTGTTCCTGTTTCTGATATCATTTTGGTGCAGACCAAAAATACAAGCAACAACTAAATCATAATGGCATATTGTGAAAACAATAGTCACAAAGCCTTGATTCCATTTAACCATAGATCAATTTCAATGGTTGTAGACATGGATTCCCATTCATTTGGATTATCGATGTTCACAACCTGCTCAAATCCTTTGTATCAAAATAAGTATTATATTGCATATATTTTGAAGGATATAATATTACAACAATATGTACAACAAAATTTCTTGAACCCTTCATTCTTTTTTTTTGATTATGTTATTGGTGTTCTAGACAAACACACAATAGTACTGTCTACAGTCTACAAACTACAGGAGCAAAGTTTTTTTTTTTTTTTTTAATTTTCTGGGCTGCACTTTGCTGGAAAACAGTGAAAAAAAATGAAGGGTTCCAAAAACCAAAGGAACCCTCTTTCAAAAACAAAAAAAGGAAACAAAAAGAAAGGCCCCTCAAAAAAAGTTTCCCAACCAAAAAAAAGAACAAAAGATTTGATCTTTTTCAGTGGATGGATCTGCAAAGAGGGCAAGTACTATGCTGATTAAACCATTTGTCTAAGCAATTCTTATGAAAGAAATGCTTACAAGACAATTCACTAACCTCTTCTTCATCTTTAAATTTACACAAACAAACACAGCACTCAATTGTTATCCTTCTTCCAAGAACAAATTTGCAACCTTTGTTCTTACTGTTACTGCTGCTATCACACAAATCCTTGAATTGGGTAATTGAAATACCCTTTATTCTCCTTACTTTATAGGGATTGTTTGGTGGGCATAATTCATTTTGTGGTGAATTTTCCTCTAAATTGTTAGATACCCAATTCATTACTCCCATTAATTGAAGAATTGACCTCAATAAATTCTTCAAAATTGCAACTGATATTACTGTGTTCATCACTAACACTGGTAATACACCTTCTGATGGACTTGGGAAATTTGATAAACCCATTTTTTCCTTTTTTTTTACCCCTAAATTGAAGATTTTAGAGAGAGAAACTAAGAGTTTTTTTTAAAGAGAGAGAACTTGAGTTTTTGAATGGCCTAGAAGTAGACTGCAGTAGAGGGGTCAATCATAAATACTCAGAGGAAAGGAAGCAAATGGGTTTTTGTTGGTTTAATTAACTATGGTTAACAAATAGTGGGTTAGATGAGTTAACTATAGTTAAGGGTTTATATTTTTGGCTGAGGTGGGGGGTTTTATTGACACGTGGTGATACGTGTAAGGTTTTTATAAGAAGGAAATGTGATTAAAATATGGTTTTAATCAAATTGAGTAAAAACTAAGGGCGTGTTTGGCACTGTGCGCAAATAAGAGGAAAGTTTCACAGGTGACGTGTCCACTTGGCTATTGATTGACCAATTAGAGTGTGTAACGTGGCAAGATAGATGGTTGGTGGGAACCGCAAAAGTGAGAACTTTCCTGATTATAGTGAAAGTGTTATGATTCAAATGGCTTTGCTTTGAATGAATGATAAGCTAAAAAGCCCAAAGTTTACGCGTATAACGTGTGGGCCGTTGATGTTGGTAACCAGGAATTTTCCGATTTTATCCAAGGCCCATATATCCATATGTGGTTATCAATAGGGGCCCAGTTTTATAGATTTTCTGCTTTGTTGCGTTTAGATGGAATTAATGCAAGAGAATGACTATTTAAATTAATTTACTTTAATCTTGATCTTTTTTAGTTAGTTTGTAAACTTTTCGAATGGAAATTATTAAAGATAAAATATTTAAGAGTTTATCTTCATTGTGTGGTTGAAAACTTATAGAAATCATGGATTTTTGTTTGATTTCTTGTTTTGATTTAAAATGTCGAATCCAATGTGATGTTAAGTGCGATATTTTATTTTGAATAACAATATTTCCTTAAAAATATTGAAGGTAAAACTGTTTTAGATTCAAACATCTACAAAAAAAAAATGCTCAATCTAATCTTTTATTTAGCTAACTCTTAATACTAATTAAAAGAAAATCGACATTTATATGAATTCTAATGTCGTAATCCCCTTATAATGATTTCAGCGTCAAAAATGATCTTTGATATTCTCTCAACTAGGGAAAGTCTTATTACAAAGAACATTGTATATGATCCATATTTCTCTTTCTTACTTTACCTTGTAATCTAGATGTAATCTTCAAACTAAGTGTGTGCCTCAATTATATAGTCTTTGGATCAAGTATTAGACTCATTAGACAATAATTGATCATTACAATTATTCTATCTATTCTGATCTTTCTTTAAAGAACCATACTGATACATATATACTTTTCTCACGACTTATTATGCTTTTTTTTTTTTAAGATACATTGTCTTTTAGTCTATTAGATATAGAAGTCTTTAAGGTATATTCAAGGAATAAGTACTTCAATCCTGATATGACAATTAATTACTTAAACGTGATAATTTATTAATAGTATAGTTAAACTCGAACTCATTGTGATAACAGGGTGTTTGGACGAGCAAGTAAGTTGTATAGTACTCGCACAGTAGCACAAGCAAAAAGGGAAAGCCAAAGAGAATTTGGAAATAGTTGTACTTCAACAAGCATGCAAGATGCTCGGGCAAGCACCATTTTTCTCGGGAAAGCATATGTCACTGAAGTATGCAGAACATTGGAGGAGTGTGCTGCTGGAGTGAGCAACTTAAGTTCTCGAACGAGAAACTGTGTATAACTGCATTACTTTTATGCGTTAGGCATATGTACATGACTTGTATGCTTTTGAGGAATTGTTCTTTTGACTTTGAGCTATAAGAAGCTCTCTTCAAGGCAGAATGAGTGTGTGCAAATACTCCAAGTGAAAGAGTGAGAAGGAAGAGCCGCCAAAGAGAGAATTAAAGAGAGATTGAAGATAGCACATATGAGCGCATATAATGCTAGTCGAGTGCCTCAAATTGCAATGATACAAGAGAGCAAACACTCAGCGAGAGCTTCAAGCGTAGCAATGCTTCCAGCTAAACACTTAGGCATTTCTCCAAGGTAAAAGACCAACTTGTTTGACTTGATTTGTTTACTTCTAGCTCCACTTACCCCATCTGAGATTTAACTTAAATCCTGTGTTTATAGAGTTAAGTCGGATTGATAATTGTGGAACAGGTTTTCGACTCTACAATTCAGATTCATTATCGTCTAGATGGTTGCTCATCAAAGGCTGACAACAAGATTCTGTGACAAATGATATTACTTGTGGAGTTGTGGTGTGTGTGTGTGGTTATCATGATGAGATCAATGATCACCTCAATTTTGCCTGCCTTTACAGCCAGTCATGCTGCCAAAATCTTAAAAATTTTAGATTGGTTAATCCAAATGTGATATAGGAGCTATTTAGCTTGTTTAGATTAGTTGGTCAATCGTGATCTTAAAATTTTAGATGACCAAAAAGTTAACTGATTCTTTATCTACCTAATAATATATGAGAATTAAACTAAATAAAAATATTTTTTTGAAAAATTAAGTGGAACAAGTGTCTAATTGAGATGAAGAATGTGAGTTGTAGATGAGATGATGAGATTAGATAATACCATGCGTTTAAAGGAATTGTAGCAAATTAGTTGGAAAAACCCGTCTAACTAAATAAGGCGCATTCAATAAGACAAAGGGATAAGAGGGTGTATCACAATTGGATTCAGGGTAGATGCCTAAAGCTTTCAATCAATTTTTATTCCCACTTCACAATAATCCCCCATGAATATAACAAATGATATTAATTTATATATTCATATACAAATGCCAAAGAAGCAATATGAAACCCTCCAAAACTAGAGCTCTGTATGGACAAAAAAGCGCCAAAGGGCAAAGCAACATTTGTTGCCTGTAATCACCAAAACACCTACAAACTGGTATACATAATATATCTCCCTCTCTCATATTCTATAAATTGGGGCCTTAGTGTACCCTGAACTCCTGATCTAAGAAGACGCTTCTATATTCTTCTTGTGTGCCTTCTCAGCCTTGCTAACCCGATCTTCAAACATTTTCCATTCCTTTTCACATCTTCTCCGAACCTACAAGTAATCATTGTTAGACACACTACTAGGCAACTATAGTGTTTATGATTTTTAGTCTTGGTTAAGTGTGAAGTTACAGATAAAGTCTGCTATCAAGGATCAATTGGAAGCAATCTCTTTGTTATTGCAAAGATAGGTTTGCAAACATCAGAATCGTGTGATTGCACCAAGAACAAACATTCAACTTACCCCTTGCCATGGAGATAACCCATCTTTTGATTCACCCTGCGCAAACCATAGTCAACAGTATAAGTTCATTCTGTTGAGCATAAGATAAGGAAACAAGACCAGGATAAAAATTTGTACCTGACTACCAAGGGAAGGAACACGTTTGTGAACAATCCATTGAGTATCTACAACTCCTATTTTCTCGAATGCAGGCTGTTTTAAAACGAAACAAAAATATTAACTGCTTTGCAAAGACGGTGCATAATGATGTGTTCAAGAGTTAGCCACAAACCTCTACACATTTTCTAAGGGCAAAGTCCATACCCCATCCATGGACCAAGTCATTCTGCAATGTAATTAAGCAATCATGGTTAAGAGTTATAGCCATGGAGTTAAAAAGTACAATGCTAGAACACTAGAATAAATCATGCTAATACCCTAAACCCAAGTGGCGTCCGCCTAGGCCGAGCTCAGTTAGATTTATGCAACTTTACCCTTGTTATACTCCGATGCCAATAGTTAGTAAATTTTCTTTGAAATCATAGTGAGCCACAAAGAAATGCAGAAATGATTCAATCGTAAGCCTTAGGCCCCGTGCTAACCCGAAAGACTTTGCCAACTGAACTAACTGGCTTCCTTAGTTATGGAATTACAGTGTACCTGAATCATATGCCAAACACAACGCCATGCCTTCCGAGAGAACACTGGAGCCATAATCTCTACAAATCTGTTCATGTATTAGGACATGTTAATGTTAGCTTCAAAAATACTTTGAAAACCAGGTAATATTGGAAGGAATGGAAGTTTCTTATAAACTATACTAATGGGTTGACATACGCAGCACATGGGGGTAAATGAGGGTCCTTGCACCAGCCTGGTTTCTCTTCTGTTACCCTGCACAGTGGATCCAAAAATAGAAAGGATGGAACAGAAAATAAGTAACTTTTGTTACAAAAGTGAGAAACAACTTAGTTTTTATTATAATTACTTGTGAACTTCACTATCGTTTCTTTTTCTAGTCATTTGCCATGTAAATGGACTCTTGGGATCCACACCAGGTTGCGATATCTCCAAACCGTGTTTCTTAGCGATCTCAATGTACCTGAAAATTCGACAAAATAAGCATGAAGGAAGTTGCAGGCAGTGGATATAGTTTCAACGTTAAAGTGATTATGAGGTTGGTATGATTCAATAACTCGAGCAT
Source organism: Amaranthus tricolor (assembly GCF_026212465.1). Lineage (NCBI taxonomy): Eukaryota > Viridiplantae > Streptophyta > Magnoliopsida > Caryophyllales > Amaranthaceae > Amaranthus > Amaranthus tricolor. The sequence goes on along the minus strand of NC_080049.1, from coordinate 35,472,552 downwards.
CATGATTCATGAAACACAACGTCAATGGAAGTTGAAAACTCAATAACTGAAAACTGTGAGTTGGCCTAGTGGTTGAAGGTTTTTCCTTTTACTCTTGTAATAGGGTTAAAATCTCACCATATAGTATGATTAATTTTCCTCCCCTCCTGTGTATTTGGGTTTATCCGATCCTTACCCAAGAATAAAAGGAAAAAGAAAACTATGAAAACTGTTTGGTTGAGAAAATTAAGTGGCTAAGTGCACTTCCCAGGAAGTTTTACTTCTCACAAAATAGCAATATTTTTGATTCACAAAAAGTCAAAAACATATAAAATCTTCATTTAATAAGAAGTTCTTCATCCCACAACACAAGGGAAGTCACTTGCTTACTCCCTATGAAGTTGCCCTGACACATGATATTTGCTAATTGCTATCATAGGTCAATTGGTGACAATATTTTGTTTTTTCATTATAGGGTAGACTGAGAAAAGAAGACTAACTGAGAGAAAAGGGGCTAACTGAGAATCAAACTCAAGACCTTATTTGGTTTTTGCGCTCCAACTGAGATAAAACTCGATTCTCGACAGAAAATTTGGATATATCTAACCTCGTCAAACCCTGTTGAGGTGGAAGCTACAAAATAACGTTGAACCGATAGAATACACTTTCTTATGTGCTAACAAATTACAACACACTAGATAATACAAAAAAAAATGCTTACTTTTCAGCATCAAAATTATCTACACCCAAGTCTTCATCCCAGATAAAGATGTACTCATATGGTGCCACTATATCAGGATGCAAGAACCGTTTTGCATACCACCTATAACATACGATGAAAACGTATTAGTACAACGAATAATACGAACAACAGACCTTCCCAAAGAATAGAAGAGTACTGACCATTTAGTCTGTTTAGGAACACTGACATGGATAGCATGCTTAGACCACTCAAACTGATCCCATTCACTTGTCTTTCCATCGTAATGGAAGAGGGCAATAGTAAAGTTGTCTGAGAACTATGTAAACATAAAAAAAACATTAATATACAAATAAAAATTCTATTGACTTTGTAGAAAAATTTAATACTAGTAGATTTAAACCTTTTTGACTGCTACATCAATATTTTCCTTCATATCTAACCCAACTGTGAAAGCCACTAGATACTTGGGTTTGGTTGGTAGATCCTGGACAAGCCATATACAGACTACAGTTAGTTTAAGTTCGCTTTCTTACAACTAAATGTCATTATCCCAATGCAAAGTGACTCTCAGTAAGGCATAATTTGGAGAGCAAGATATATACAACCTTACTCTCATAACAACAAACAGGATGTTTTCGATTTCCTTTTGATTGCAAACATGGTTTGCGACTTAACATAAATAAGATATGTAAATGGTTTTATGAATGCTCTTGCCTTCAGCCTTCATATCACCATTCACCCTAACTTGGATCTAAACCCAAAGTACTTGTATGAAAGAAGTAAAAATACGTTCACATACCTCACTAGGGAGACCCCATAGTCTACGGGGAAACAAGTCCGATTTAGATTCCACTATCCCGGGTGGTAGCCTCTCTGCTCCAGTCGGGTTTGATTGGACCCGAATAGGCATCTGACAATCAATAGTAGAATTATCTACAATTTTAATCTTCAAATTGTAAAAAAGTTTAAGTATGAATAATTAAATTAAGATCTATTTAGGATTCGTATAGGTGCCAAAACCCATCAGATCCTACTAGTCTATGTCTTGGTTTAAAATTTTCAAACCTAGGGGTTAGGGTCCAATTATGGATCCATTAAAAATTAATGGATCTAGTCCACATCTTTTTACTCAAACCATGACCATCCTTAGATACAACACGAGTATGGTAGCCACATATTCTCTATGTCCTGTAGTATTTGCTACAAGGACAAAATTTGAGCAAACTAATAAATTCAATAAAAATAGGTAAAAAGTGTGATTTATGGAGAAGTAGAAGAAATCAATAAATGGAGTGCAAAATAATTTAAATGTGTGAATAAGAATTAAAAAGAGTGTGATTTGTAATAATAATAATAAAAAAAAAAGCAATAAAATCTATGAGACGAAATAAAAAAAAGTATCATACCCAAGTAATAAAAGATAGAAAGTTTACCTCAATTGTACTATTCAATGGGGAATTTTGCCTAACATCAACCTTGATATGTTGGTCGGTGGTGGGCAGAATTGCCACAGGTAGGTAATTAACTGGATTTATCTGCAGTTATTCATGAGTAAATATTGCAATTTTTACAATAATAATTAACAGACATAAATCTAATAAACAAAGTAAAGTGATCAACTGAATTGCTTACCTTGGAAACTGAAAGGAGTGAAACATAAACACCAACAACAAAACCAAAAAAAATTCCAGTTGAAGTTGTTGCAATAAGCCTCAATGAATCATGTGGTTTCCTGCTCACCATTCTGCATCCAAAATCTATAAGTGGACAAAAAACATCTTGAGCACTTCTCAGTTTTTTAACATAATTTCGCATGATTTTTAAGTCTATGATTTAATACTAATCCAAGCAAAAAAAGTTCAAGCCTATGAGCAAACCTCAAGACAATTATTCAGTAATTCTATGTAAGGAAGAATTAAGATAACATGGAATAGAAGATGTCACAATAATCAATGATATGATATTATCTTACATATTGGAGTATATACCAAAAGATATATGCCCAAAATGATGCTTACATGAATTTCTTAAATACTAAGAGTATCCATACAAATAAAATCCTTAAGATAATTGAGATACTAAGAGATAATTATATCAAAGACATTGTCTAAAACTTTGATACTATTGAGTGAATAATGAATATCATCTAAATAGAATGAAATATAAACAATCATACCCAAAAAATATAGCTCGTACTATGAAGGACAAAAAACTCAAACATTTTCGTTTATGTTTAAGCACACTTTTAAATATTTTTTTCACTAAAAATTTATTTTAGGCCACACTAATAGTATTTTTGTTCATAAGAACATCATTATGCTATTCTACCTTGATAATAAAATGGAACAACAATTAAGCATAGAAGTCTTCTAAACCAACTTAAAAGAAGACAAAATCACGGATGCAACAAAAAAACCAAGAAAGGTGCACCAATGTAAGGTAACACAAGAATTGAGACAAAAAGAAGCTAATTAAGACTTGTGAGCATATATAGAGTATTAAAACACACCTTTATTTGGCTTTGAATAGGTGAAGTTGAAGAAAACCAAATCAATGAAAGACCAAATTAATCATGTGCTTTTAAGCTTCATTTTCAACTAATTAAGCAACTCCATTAATAAGCAATGGTTTGATCACCATTCATCAATATGAAATTTAAGCAATTAAGTAAACCAAATTTTAAGTTAACGAGTACCTTTTTGACTAATTCCCTTTTAATAATTAAAATTAAAATCAAAACCCCATTTCCCAAAAATCATCCTCAATATAAAAACCCAAAAAAAAAAAAGAAAGAATGAAATTAAAAATTAAAATTAAAGTTTCAAACTTGAAACATATAAAAACAGTTAAGCAACAATGAAGTTCTTCAAGAAGTACTAAATTCACTAATTAATGCTTCATAATAAAGAGGGAAACATGGAAATTAGCGAATTAAAATAATTTACAAAATTTTCATAATATCAACTCAACACAACATTGTATTTTACGTAAACACACCTTGATTGCTATGTTTTATAAATAAACAAAATGCACACTTTATTATAAAAGGTAAATATCAAAGAATAGAAGATATAACCTTTATTTTATAAATAACATACCTTTTATTCAAATTTTCCAAAGAAAATGAGAAAGATGATTAAATGGGCAGTGATGAAATCACGAGAAAAAAAAAGAACCAGTTAGAGGAAACGAAGGTATACTCTGAAAAAAACAAGAAAAAGCACCCTTCTCATCAGAAAACACCTGATGAGAAAGGGCTTATTAGAATGGGGTTTCACAATGTTGATGCTTATTGCTTAATGCTGTTGTTTTTCTTGTTTTTGTTTGTTTCGATGAATTTCTCTGTTTTTTCGGGGGGCAAAGACAGAGAAAAGGAGAAGATATTGGAAGATTTGCTGCACTTTAATTGGGGTTGGGTTTTTTTTTGGCGTTGTAAATTATGATCGATGTTTCTTCGTCAATTGTTCATGTAAATCATATAGCGTGAGCGTGGGTAAGGGGTGGGAAAATTCTTAACGGCCCCTTTTAATAATCGTACTAAATAGTAAAAATAAATAATAAAAAATTAGTGTTTTGATAGAAATATCTATTAACAAATTTAATGATTATATTTATTTTTTTTAACAATTTCATTTTCTATAAAAAATTTATTTCTATGCATTACCATTTAAATATGTAGTATTAGGTGGTAAATTGTGAGCGATATTTACTTTTATGATCATAACTTCACTACCATGTATCTATCACTAAAAATTTACACTATTAAATCATTTTCATTATCATAAAGTAGCTTTATTAACCAAACAAACCATTAATTTGATGGTAAATTATTTATCATTAATAAATAAATAATTATATTTATTATTGATGAGTTGAATTACATTACTCCTCAATATCATGTAGTAATCCTCAATATCATGTAGTAATTGGTATTTTATATATACTTTCTTCTGTCTGAAATACTCGCTACATTACCATTTTTTACACTATTTATCGTTTAAGATAATTTTATATATTTCAACTAATGTGTAAGAAAAAAATAGTCAAGTATGATCTTGTTTGAACCGTCTATTCGCATACTTTCATAATATTAACTATTTATAATTTTTAAACTTGTATAGTTCAATATATAAATTATTAAAATAATGTATTAAATTGAATATAATGTCAAATATAACAAATAGAGTAGATAAGAGGAAATAGTTAAACTCGTGGTGCACGGAAATATATAGGGTTCTTTTAAGACTTGTTTAGGGCTCTTAACAAACAGCGATGCTAGTATGGTACACCTTTTTAATGTACTTAAGCTTTGAAAATTAAAGTCATTAAATATGTAGACCAATGTCTATGCCATTAGGGCTGCACACGGTCCGGTTTGGTCTGGTTTGACAGAAAAATTAGACCAGACCAGAAATTCCGGTCTGGAAATTTTTCAGACCAGACCAGACCAGTCAAAAGACCAGATCGGACCAGACCAGACCGTTCTAAAACGGTCCGGTCCGGTCTGGTCTACGATTTTTTTTTTTGTATTTTTTTAATTGAGTGAGGATAGTTTCTTGCATTTTAACATTCAGAAGTTCAACAACATATCAACAACATTCAACATTCAACATAATTAACAATTTAACATTCAGAATTTCATTTAACATTCAGAATTCCAAATTCCAATCAAACCCTAAAACTGATAAATTCCAATCAAACAATTTAACATTACGAGATTCATTCAACATTCAACTGAAAATTAAGCAATTACACATGTTTTTTTAAGAGATTCATTCAACATTACGAGATTCATTCACCAGATACTTGGCATTTTGACCAGTAAAACAGAAGGCTTTCCCCATGGCTTTCCCAGTAAAACAATCGGTTAAAGAGCTTAAAAAAACCATAAAAAATCAAAAAATCAACCAATATACTTACATTACGAGATTCTACACTTGATTCCGTGGTGAATGCTGAGATTGGAGAATGAAGATTGGAGAAAGAGCGTCGAAGCGTCGAAGAAGCACACAAGCACTGTCGATTGTCGATGGGTTGAAGGCGAGGAGGCGATTATCAAAGAAGAACAGGAGCACGGAAGCACAGAAGCCTCGAAGAAGGAATGAGAGAGGAGGCAAGGATTCAACTTACCGGAGAGAAGGCGAGGAAGAGAGGAGATTAGGAGAATGTCGCGATTTGAAATGGAAATGGAGATTAGAGGCAGCCAGCAGGAGTTCATGAGTAGTTGCCCTAATCCCCTAAAATTTGATTTTATTACGGGTTTTCGGTCCGGTTTGGTTTGAAAATTTTAAAACCGGGACCGGACCGTAAACCGTTTAAAAAAAACAAAACCGGACCAGACCATTTAGACCGTAGACCAAACCAAATATTTAAATTACGGTTTGGTTTACGGTTTAGACCAAACCGTGTTCAGCCCTATATGCCATTAGAATAATCGTCAAAAGTTAAAAAAAATTTTGTGATTAAAAAAATAATAATTAATTTAAAAGGTCTTTTGATTGACTGATTACTCCTATTAATTTTTGGCTTATTAGTTAATTTAATAGCAAAAAAATTATTTGATGAATGAATTTTAGCTTATTAGCTCATTTTTTCTAATAACATCAACAGTATTTTATATAGAGGCTCTAAAATTCGGTGAATCTGCCTAAATTTTGTGTAACTACACTATGTATCAATCTATTCCAAGTTAATCACAGGTTGACATCTCAACGATATTTACGCATGGGCCTTTATATGTTGTAGGCTCGTAGAGAAATAGAGAAATTCCAAGTCAAATCCCCACATATAAATAATTGAAAGTGTTGAACATTTAGAGTATATAAGCCTAGATTTGTATATACTACATACTTAATATAGTAGTGGGACTTAAATAAACATATTATAAGTCCAAATTAAATGCCTCAAAGAATTTGATGAATCATTACTTTGATTCATAAGTTTTGTTTGATGAATCATTACTTTGATTCATAATTTTTGTTTGATGAATCATTACTTTGATTCATAAGTTTTGTTTGATGAATCATTACTTTGATTCATAAGTTTTGTTTGGTGAAACATTACTTTGTTTCATAAGCTTTGCTTGGTGAAACATTACTTTGTTTCATAAGCTTTGCTTGGTGAAAAAGCTTTGTTTGGTCAAACACTTTTGTTTCAAAATGAGGTATTGTTTGATGCATAACTCTATAAATAGAGGTTGCATGCCAAGGGACATTCTATCCCAATTTCATATGATTTATGATTTCTCTCTTAAGAATACTCTTATTCTTGTTCTTCCTTTCATGAGATAATATTGAGAGAGTAATTAATTGTTAATATCATCAAAGTTCATAATTCACTACAACACTTGTATTTACTATTGCAATTTCCTTGTGCTAGGATTTTGTTGTATAGATTGTATCTCATTGTAAATTTCATTTATCATCCCAAGCACCTTTGTGGGAGAAATATCACAATAGGAAAGTGTATGAACGCCTTCTACTCATATCAAGTTTCCGAGCGACTTCTTTGATTGTCGCAACCTTATCTTCATGGTGTTCATTTGGTGATTTACAAAGCAAGGAGTTCCATTGCCATCCACACAAGGAAAATACAAATCGGTTTGTTTTATTTGTATTTGCATTATATTTCCAATAGAAAGACAATCTTATTAATGTTTAGAGTTTATGATTATATCTTAATCTAGCTCTCAATAAATGGATTCACTCACAATTAGATTTCTAAGAAAATTTAGAAAATCCTCAAATTTCTCTTTGTAAAACCTTCCAAGAGTGCATTACCTACAATCTCTATGATACAATGACTTATTATGAATATTTAAATTAGGAACAATATTATAACAATAATAGGTAGAATTTCATAGAAACTCAAAATTAGAATAGAGAATCCGTTTGACCTGATTGAGTCAACTTTAGTCAAGTTTTCTGACCTTTTTATCTTAAATTTTAATCTTAACATATCAATAAACACGGCTATACTACTCATCATTAAACATTACAAGACACATTTATATTGAGTTATGAATCATATCATACAATAATACATATATTTAAAATTGAAATATATGTCTTCAAAATAATTTAAACAAACTCTCCCTTGATTCAAACCATCGAATTTCTTGACTTCATCAATTAACTAATAAGATCAAAATCCTATAAATACAAATTAAATGAAGGATAATATATGTAATGCATCATTAAAATTGACTTTTATTAGCTAAATAATAATAATAATAATAATAATAATAATAATAATAATAATAATAATAATAATAATAATAATAATAATAATAATATAATAATAATAATAATAATAATAATATTATTATTATTATTATTATTATTATTATTATTATTATTATTATTATTATTATTAATATTAGGCAAGACAAAAAAACTCAAAAAGTTGTGTAAGCATGATTTTTTTGTTTGATTTATTTTGATTTATGTAGCTAATTTTATATCGTTAAGATTAAGATTAAGATTAAAGTTTTGACATCTTTATATAATAACAGCTAGTCTTTTGAGAGACGTATATTAAGCTCAGCCCATTAAAAATTAATGCCTACTTATCGTATTTTTAATGCCTACTTACATTATCCTTAATGCTTAATCACCATATCCCTAAAGCCTACTTTCAATATCTTAAATGTCTACTTACGTCATCTTTAATGCCTACTTATAATATTTTAAAAACTATATAATAGACCGACCTAATTAGAGATAACCTCTTGAAAAGACCGTCTCTTATAAGAATTTGAGATATAATTATTGTTAGTACTTAGTCGTATATGTTTATTGAGGGTTGGCAAAGGTTCCGAGCTAGGAAGGTATAAGTTTGGGACAAATGTTGAAAGATAAACAAAATTATACAAAACAATTGATTTGATCTAGAAATTAGGCATACTTCCAAATTTCAAAGCTATATATAAAAGCAATTATCCATCAACTAGTTAGGTAGTAAATTTGGTCACTATGTATAAATATTTGGTGGAAATGCATTAATTTATCACTTTGAGTTTGCTTTCTTTAATTATTTTTTAAGAGTATTTTTATGAAATAGGGTAAACTTTAAGGGATGAAAACTCTTAAGGGACAAATAAATTAAAGAGAAAATTATTAAAAACTATTTAATCTATAGCACTTTTTACAAAAAACTACCTAATTTAATATTTTTTTGTAAAAACTACCTTAAATGACATAAAAGTTTGCAAAAGACTACCAGATGACGGAAACCATTAGTTGACCGTCAAATAAGACGTTGACTTTGCATGTGATAGGCATGTGACAGAGATTAAACTCACTAAAGTAACAATTTCATTTGTTCTAACCTACAAAAAATTAAATTGACAAAAGGAGGGCATTATTTTCCTAAACTATAAATAAAATTATCCATGAACAAACCCAAAATTAAAATCTCGAATTCCTTCTATGATGAACTTAGCTTTGAAGGAGGAGCAAACATCACATTGTCGTCTATGATGAACTTTATCATCAGAACTACTAATACTTCTTCCATTAGCAGTAGAAGAAGAAGCAGCATCATGGCTAAATCACCTTAAACCTCCATAGTTCAAATCATAATAATTATTTATTGAATTTAAACTTAAAGAATTTTTCCAATCTCTCTCTTCCACTTCCACCATTTCCGTATAATTAGAATTACTTCTACGAAACACCACATTAGAATCAACTTCACCAGTAGAATCATTTCTTACTGAAGAGAAAATGAATTTATCAGTTGGGATTGGGATTTGATGATGATTTTGATCATTGTGTTCCAGATAGATTGTAATTTGATGAGATAATTTATAAAAATTAGGGTTGATTGCAATTGAGATTGTACCCCAATCTGTTTCTGTTAAGCCATTCAAGAATTTCACTCAGAAAAGAGTAGACAAATATCTTTGTCAATCAAACAAGAAAATATCTTAATTTAATTTGGGGAATAATTAGGGTTCTTAGGGATTGAAAGGGTAAAGGAAAAAAATTAGGGTTCTTGTGATTTCAAGGGGAAAGAGGAAATAATTGGAAAAAATCGTGTTTTCAAACAGAAGAAATCAATGTCTTAAGTAAATCACGTGAGACACGTGCTGATTAACTAACGGTTTCCGTCATCTGGTAGTTTTTTGCAAACGTTTGTGTCATTTAAGGTAGCTTTTTGCAAAAAAAATTAGATTAGGTAGATTTTTGCAGAAGGTACTATAGATTAGGTAGTTTTTAATAATTTTTCCTAAAATAAACGACACATAGACCATTCAAGTGTTATATAAAAGTGCAATTAACAAAACAAGGAGCCAATGCTTTAGTCTTATTTGTTACAATTTACATGACCCTTCTTAGATTAAGTTTCACTATATGGACTAGTCTAAGATTAAAATTTTTGTATTGTAAAACGATTTATACTCAATAAAAAAAAATAAATTTATACTTTATTATCATCATCGTGTAATCAGTGTATCTCGTTCATAGGAAACTATGATCAGTGTTTGGGGAAAAAAGGAAAGCGACAATCCATACTCAAAGAAAAACGCAGTCAAAGAGTCCTTCGACTCGAAAAATATCCTCAGAAAGAGGAGTTTCTGCAACGAAAAGAACTAATGAAATTAAATGATATCTTATACAGTTTTAGCAAAAAGTCTAAAACTAAAAAGAAGTTCTTAATTAAAGAGATATCAATCATACGTTACAAACAAATTTCATATTACTGATTAATCAAATATGTTCAATAAACCCGCCTACTATCACATGATTAACTAATCTCCTCCCAAATTACGAATCAAAAAAGCGAACTTGAACGAATCACAAATCCAAAAAACTTATTAACTGGCGAATCATATTGCGCTGAACCAGCCAATGACTAATCACCATGTTGGATTTGGAATGAGCCATGGATGTCTAAGTTTGATAATTTCCCTTCAACGAAAAAAAAAAGGTTTGATAAATTTCCAATTCCCACCATATAACATTCAAATCATTGACTATTTACTCCATTAATAGTAGTAATAACACACACATCCTTAGACCCTAATTTAGGCTCTCAACGGCTCGAGGCACAATAGTAGCCGTACGATCATCCTTTATTTCTGGTTTGACGTTCTCTTTTATTCCACAATCAAAATTCTAAACCCCTCCTTTGACCCATTATTATATTTTAACCCAATTTTCTTGTAGCCGTTAGAAATTTATGACTTGAGTCTTCTTCAATAAAATTCCCCTTACTTTTACAAGAACACCACCAAATCACCATGACTTGCAATAAAGAAATTTTTTCCACAAATTCTGATCATCCAATTGAATTGGGAATTTATAGTACGGTTTTAAAATCATGTAATTTACAATCTTTTGAAGAAAAACCTGGTCTCTCTTTGTCTTTGAAGCGTAAAAGACCCCCTAAAATTCAGATCCCAAATGTATTACAAGAAATTTCTATTGAAACCCAGTTGAAATTTGGGTGTTCTCCGGTTAAAAATGATAGCATTTGTTGTTTTGAAGATTTGGGTGTTGGGGTTTATTCAATCAAAGGCAAGAAAAAGTTTATGGAAGACACCCATAAGATTGTTTCTTCTGTAAATGGAAATTCCAAGAAGGTAGTAAAAAATGCACTCTAACTGTTTGTTAAAATACTTACCTTTTTTGCTTTCTGGTAGTGGTTTTTTTAAGTAGTTAACTTTGTTGAAATTTTTCAGGGTTTTTTTGGAGTTTATGATGGACATGGAGGAAGAAAAGCAGCAGCGTTTGTAGCAGATAATTTACATAAGAATGTACTGGATATGCTTGATAACTCAGTTGGGAAAATGGCTAAGGAGGAAGCAGTAAAAGCAGCTTATTTTAAAACAGATAAGGAATTCTTAGGACAGGTATTTTCTAAGCACAAATTTCTTGAATGAATGATTAATATGTCAGATGTTACTCAATATGTTTGGTGTCACGTGATTTGCTAAAATCCCAACGAGTGGTTGGTTTTGGGCTAATTTAAGGCTATTTTGTGTGACTTGCAATAATGAAATGTTGTTGGTAAATTGCGACTTCAAAAGGCTAATTAGCTAGCGATTTAGCTTAAATGCTTTGTATATAGTTCTATATCACTACCATCAGTTTAACTGTCAACCTGCTTATCAGATGTGGTAAACCATTTTAAGCGCCTTACATCTAAAATTTATTTATTTTCCCTATAGCAATGAGAAAGCAATGATATATGAAGTAATTAACAAAGCTGGAGTCTCGGGGATACATTTTCATTATCTAGTAAGGTTATGCTGTAGTTTTAGGTGTCATAGAAGTATAATATAGCTACAAGTTAAGCACCTGTATCATCCCTGATACAAGGACATATGGGATATGGAACGGGTATCAAGTGAAGTATTTGTGCCACATAGCCGCTAAAACATATTGGCGAAACACCTGTTTAATACCTGCACCTCAGCACCTGTAAGGCTGTAATATCTATAACCAATTACAACACACTATTAAGTTAAGTACCTGTATCATCCCTGATACGGGGACATATTGGATTTGGAATGGGTATCAAGTGAAGTATTTGTGCTGCATAGATGCTAAAACACATTGGTGAAATACCCATTTAATAACTGCACCTGTATTATCTATAATTAGTTGTACATAATTCTTATTGTAGGACAAAGGGACTAGTTTATTTCTTGAGAAACTTAGGTTGGCGTCTTCTTAACATTGCTACTTTACTCCTATGAAACAATTTTCTTCTGTTTGTCTTTTCAGGACGTAGGCAGTGGTGCCTGTTGTGTTACAGTTCTGATTGAAGGGACTGAAATGGTTGTTTCAAATTTGGGAGATTGTAGAGCTGTCCTTTGTAGAGGTGGAGTGGCAGAGCCTCTAACGAAGGACCACAGAGCCGAGATGGAGGAAGAGCGGAAAAGAATTGAGGATAAGGTATAAATATAAAACTGTCATTAGTAATGGCTGTATGTTATTTTCCGTTGAATGAAAGAGAAGAAGCATTAATGTCTTTATTTGTTTACTTTATAGGGAGGATATGTAGAGTTCCATAAGGGAGCTTGGAGAGTTCATGGGATACTATCAGTTTCGAGAAGTATTGGAGATTCTCATCTAAAAGAATGGATAGTATCAGAGCCCGATACAACAATCCTTGATTTGACTCCGGACATGGATTTTCTTATCTTGGCTTCTGATGGACTGTGGGACGAGGTAAGAAATTTGTAGCACATCTTCATTCATGTGATTGTTGATATTATGTATTTTCTTGAATAATTTGATTAAGTTCATGCTTTGATCTATGTGCAACACAATTTACTAGGGCCTTCTTTGGCCAACGGGTTTGCTGCATCATGCAGTTGCCCCGATTATGAAGTCCCTGAATCAGAATTGGCTCTGTACTTGGGCTTTGATAAGATTTTGATACACTTCTTACATTCGGTGTAAATACCTTAGTTTGATGACTTTAGTGATGAACATTTGCATCTGGAAGTAAGCCAACTAGAATCAACTTGACGTCGTTTGGTTGGGGTTGGTCGAAGTTAATTTTTGGGTACGAAATGTTCAGTTGTACAAATTTATAGCAGGGCTCAAAGTTTTTGCTTCTCTTTTAGTGGGTTGGTTTGAGTTTAGGCAAGTTTCAGTTATTTTTGAATGAATTCTTTACCCCTTAAATATTTACAATCAATCTAAGCGAACTCTTACTTCTATCAGTTTTTGTCATGTAAAGCTGAAAGATATCAACCTACTCCTTTCCAGTCCGACTGTGATTGTGCATTCATCCTCTAACTTCTGATGGATCAATATCCATTTATTGACTTGAGATCATGCCACTTTTGAACCTTAGAATGGGATCATATGTTGAGTGTTAGAAGTTAGAACAAGCATTAATTCAATTTTGCAATTATATATAGGTCGGAAACCAAGAGGCCATTGACATTGTTCGACAGTCCCGTATAATTGAGAAGAAACCTGAACTTCCATTGAGTGATTTAGAGAATAAAAACCAGAGGAGCCTAAAAGAGAATGATGAGGAATATGCTTGTGTGAGCACAAGCTCCTCTCCAAAGGTCAAAAGAGTTTGCCTTATGAAGCAGAAAAACATGAAGACAGATATTACTTGCACAGGGAAGGGCGGTTTTTCTGACATTGACAGCGAAAATGAGAGCCCTCCTGCAAAGTTACGAAGAACTTCATTGTTTGCGCACAAGAGCACGATAATACATTCTCCGAGGATAGTAAATGAGAGATTGATTTCAGAGGGCGTTGTAGATGCTTGTACAATGAAGGAAAGTGTTTCCGACTTTGAGAGCCCGCCTGCAAAGTTAAGAACTGCGTTTTTTGTGCATAAGAACTCGATTATACAGTCTCCGACATTAGTGAATAAGAAGCCAATTTCAGAGGGCCTTGTAGATGCTTGCTCAATGAAAGACAGTCTAGACTTTGAGAGCCCTCCTGCTAAGTTAAGAACAACGTTCTTGGTGCACAAGAACTCGATTATACAGTCTCCGAAAATAGTGAATAAGAGACCCTTTTCAGAGGGACTTGTAGATGCTTCCGCAGTAAAGGACAGTCTTTCGGACTTTGAGAGCCAAAATGAGAGTCCGGCTGCAAAGTTAAGAAGGACTTCATTGTTCGCGCACAAGAGCATGAATCTTCAGTCTCCTAGAACAGAGAATAAGAGACCGATTTCAGAGGGTCTTTTAGGTTCTTGCAGAAAGCTAGCTAATCTTGCTGTAAGTAGAGGCAGTATGGATGATATTACTGTCATGTTAGTTGATCTAAAGCATTTCAAGTCTGGGAAAACCTAAACATGTTTTATTTTGTACCATGTAAGATTGAATTGGAATCTAGAAGTTTCTATTTTGTGGATAGGTAAATCGAATCTAGAAGTTTCTATTTTGTAGATAAGTAAATCATACTTTAAGCAGGAAAGCTCTTGACTCAAGTTTTGTTATTGAAACCATCAGTCATATGATCTTTGCAGCAACATCTTGCCGCAGCTTTTAATTATGATCTTCATATAACCAACTTAGCACTTTGCCCTACTCGGACTTGCCTCGCTGAATGTATCTAGTAACGATTGGATCGGTAATGTTCGGGCGGGTGAATTGTGGGTTGGATCGCTTTCGGTTATGTGACTCTTGGATTGGGTCTTTTTTGATTGGATCTTTCAGGTTTGGGACGATTTTCTTAAACAAATGTGGACTCAAAATATAAAAATTAATCAGAAATATAGTAGGTCTAGTATGAAATTAATGATGTATAACTGAAAAGAATGACGTGAAACTAAAAACGAGTCAAAATGACCAAGTTTGAGTTTTGATCGGATATGAACTATGTTTTTCACGTATTTTTGGGTTGGGTTATTTTCTGATTACATGCCAAAAGTTTTGAGTTATGAGTTGCTAATTTTTGATCAGATCAAATTTTAACCGTTCTAATCATAATACTAAACTAATTACTCGACAAGTATCCCTCACATGTGTCAATCTCATAACCCTTTGATTTGAAACATTACAAGATGTATGAAAATATCAATTGATACTTTAATTCCACTTTTTTATACACCAAAAGTGACGCAAATAAAGCTATAATAACTCAAACACCATACTATATTTTTTCAATCCTATCTAATTTTTTTAATGAGACTACTTAAGCGTAACTTAAGAAATCTCTTTGAGATATAAACACTACGAACAAAATCATGAGTTAATTTAGTGGTTGAGAGTTTTCTTTTCTACCCTTTTACAAGAGGTTTAATTCTTTATTTTTCTCTTACTTGTAGCTGTAGTGGTTCTCTAATCTTAGTCTAAAATTGAAAAAAAAACAATACAACCTTACTCAAGGATCAAATTAGACAAATCTTTCACTAGTTTGATATCCAACCAACTCACAACTTTCTTGACATAAACTAGCTAGATGAGAAATTGAAAGTTACAAGATTAGATCAAGTTATGTTCATGATGTATGATCCCTATAAATATTTTGCTCCATTGTCAAAGAACTGTTTGCGTTCATCAAAAGTTAGACAAGATCCCTCATTTAGATAAACAAAACACCCTTTTACATAAATCTATTTTCCTAATAAAAGAATAAAAGAAAAATCAAGAAAGCTAAAGCCAACTTTGTTAAATCAAAGAAGGCCATATGATAACTATTGAATTATTAAAACTTGGTCTATTGCCCCCACATCACATGTTATTTTGCCTAAAACCTCTCCCACCTCTCCTTTCTTTTCCCCTGCTTTTTTGGGGTTTGTACATAGACATTGCAAACTTTACATCTCGGTTAAAAAGGAAATGTTTCCTTCTCTCCTTACATGAAAAGGGTTAATTATAAAGTTACTTTTAAAGGTTGATGAAACCATGAAATCCATTTATTTAAACCCAAAAAGAATATATGCTCTCATTCAATGGATTAGAGAGAATGGATTAGAGAGAAGTAAAAAAAAAATTAATTTCTTTTGTTATATTTACTATGAAATTAAATTTATAAATATAAGGTTCATCAGACTTTATCAATTAAGGTAGCTGATATTTACGTTAATTATTTATTATGTTTATAAGTTGGGCCAAAATCGGGTGGACTACTTAAAATCCTATTCATCTCATAACAATGAGGCCAAGATCATATCCTTTTGGCACCATTCAAGACAACATCTTGCTGGTAAGATTGATTAGCCTTACTATTTGTTCCCCCCTTATCTTCTACTTCTATATATAATCATCATAATTATATTCCTACTATATATTCAATTCATTCAAATTTTGTTTGTAAACCTAAATGATCACTTTGGTTATTTTTCTTGTATGACCAAAAATTATGCATGAGCCTATTAGTGTCCCAACATGCTTTTCCACCGGAGAAAAACTTCCAATTCCAACGGCTACCACAATCACTACTTTAACACGATCAGGCTCTGGTGCCAACTCACCCCAAAGCCTGATCATGTCAGTATACCGAACCAATATAGCTAGCCAACTTCGGCTAGTCACCATAGCATGGTGCAAAAACCTTCTCCTCCACGGACTATCCGTGTCCCTGGACGGATCAGAAGGTCAAGACCATTACCATTGCAAGGTTGAACTTAAACCATGGTACTTTTGGAGGAAGCAAGGGAGTAAACAATTTATGGTGGATGGAAAATACATAAATATTGTTTGGGATCTTAAAACAGCAAAATTTAATGGGGAAGTTGAACCACAATCAGATTATTATGTTGCAATTGTTTGTGATGATGAAGTTGTTCTTGTGATTGGTGATATGAAAAAAGATGCATTTAGAAGAACTGGGTGTAGACCTTCTCTTATGGATCCTGTTTTAGTTTCAAGAAAAGAACATGTTTTTGGTAAGAAAAAGTTTTCTACAAAGGTTAAATTTCATGAAAAAGGAAAATGTCATGAAATATCGGTTGAATGTAATAATAGTAATTATAAAGGTGATTATTTTGAAGGGATTAGTGATAAGAATAGTCCTGAAATGGAAATTAAGATTGATGGAGAATTGGGTACTCAAGTTAAGCATCTTCAATGGAAGTTTAGAGGTAATGGATTGATTGATGTTAAGGAGACTAAACTTGAAGTTTATTGGGATGTTCATGATTGGATATTCGGGTCGGGTCCAAGACATGCTATGTTCTTATTCAAGTTGTCATCGTCATCACCATCATCATCATATTCAGTATCACCATCATCATATTCATCACCATTGCATCGTGATGATTGGGGTGATGAATCACCAGAATTTAGCTTATTTTTGTATGCTTGGAAAGTTGAATGATGATTAGTATTTCAAGCATGTGTAAGGTGTAACTCAGTTAAGATGCCTTAAATATGAATTTACGTTGATTTATATCATTTCTAATTTATTTAATGACTATTTTTAAGGTCCCAAATTATAAAAAATGAAAAAAAAAATTAAAAAATTATATTATATAATTGCTCCTTTTGCTTGTTTATGATCATATGATGATCACATCATTATATCATTATATGATCTTATAAGAATTTGAATGGAAAGAAGAAGAGAGGAACAAGAGTTGGTCATATCACATGGGAAGAGAGGAGCCCACATTAAGGAAGCTTGCGTTTGGAACAGTTGGAAAATTATGGCATTGAATTAATGTAAGGAGTAAAGACAATACAGATTGATCATTGATGGGATGTACAGTTATTTGCATTGTGTCCTATATTATTCCATATCATAACAAGTTTTAATGCAAAAAACCATTACTTTTTTTCTGTATAAAATAAAAAAAAAAAAAATGAAAAACGAGATGCTAGAACAAAAACACTGAAAATTTTAAGTAAATTTGATAGAGCGTAACTCATCAATACTAAACTGATTTGGTAATCTAGAGCTTATAAATAGATGTCAATTAGTTTAGTCATATGATAGTAACGAAACTATAAGGTGTTTGTGAACTCGTTGATAATTATTTAAGATTAGCTAATTTTATCAGGTGGTTTGACTAGTTGATTTGAACACATATTGAAAATCCATCATCATCATACCTAGTGTATCTCGTCTATAGAAAATTGTGAGTAGGTCTGTGGAGGGAAGGAAGGCGGCAACTCATACCCATAAAGAAGAGTGCAACCAAAGAGTCCCTCAACTCTAAAAAGATCATAAGTAGATCCTGCAGCGAAAAAACTGTGTGGGGCTGATGCTAACTCCACAAACCTCTAACTTATCAGACAAGCGTAACTCTTAAACATTAAATAAAGATCAGATAAAATTACTTTATAATAATGAACTATTTTAACTGCTTATTTATTAGTTAAAAGAATAATAAGAAATTACAAACATGTGAAAGTTAATGGGGAAAGGGTACAACACTACATAATTCATGAGAGTAATGGGGGACAATATTCGAGAAAAGAGGTCAAATCTGGTCAATCAAACACGAGACTCCATTAACATAAAAATAAATTAAAGTTACCAACCTTTGTAAAGCTATGCTTATCGATATGTTATACTTGCATTTTCTATTTGATGATCTCCTAAAGAATGTTTTTGAAAATAAAAAAATAAACTTTTTAAATTATAAAAATATTATTTTATTAAATAATAATGTTAACATAGAAAAAATAAAAAATATAATTATTAAAAAATATATAAAATAAAATTAGTGAAAAATAAATATAAGAACCACAGATATTTAAAAATGTTCAAATAAAGTCTGTGAAAAGTATGTCAAAAACTACGATATAAATAAAAAATTCTTAAAAAGAACAATAAATAAAACTACTTAAAATGTAAAATAATATATTAAATGGGAACAAAGGGAGTAATAATTAATGGAAAAGATAACGATAAGACCTAAGGCTAAATAATTAGAATAATTAAGTTCCCATTATATTATATATATATTGATATTTGATAAGCTATTCTCATAAAAGTGGACCGTGGTTGGGACTTGGGACTTGGACTAAACAAAAGTTTGTTTTTTAAGATCGGCCATATCTTTTGAGGGTAATATCACAATTATCCTGTATGAATGTGATAATTACTTCTTTGTTGTTGGTCTTGATTATTTTTGATTATTTTGCTTGATTTAGCTGATTTCATATATTAGATTATAATTTACATAAATAATAAAAGTTTATTAAGTTGAAAATTTGTTTCAAAAATTTTTATTTAACTATTGCGTATCGATATCAGGTAAGGATATTATATTACAGGTTGTATTGGTTACAGAGAGAATCAATTAAGTAACTAGCTACTTAGTACTAGTTGATTCAAATGCAAATCTATGTTCATTTTAATTTGGAATATTAACAATGCATATTAGATCAGATCAGATCAGATTAATTTATAACGGATTTTATACAAATAATTGGGTTTTGGTTAACCCAATTTTAAGTTCAATCTCACATTGATTGCAATTTGGTTATGAACCCAAACAAATTCAAGCTACTAGAATTACGAGTTACATCAGTTTGAAGTTGTGTCAATTTCAAATTTTACACTATGATTTAATTTGTAAGTTGGATGCATGTTCACATAAAAAGTATTTTTTTTAAAGTCTAAACAATTTATAAATTTCTATATATATTAAACTGAGAAATAGAGTAATACAATTTCAATTATTTAAAAATTGACTATATAAGTCTCAATGGAAAAAAACAAGCAAGATTATCTAAGAGATTATTTTATACAATAGCATGAGCATGCTAAATGTTATAGTCACACAAGACCATGCATATGCATGCAAGTTGCACATATACATGGAAGATCATACCAAACTCTTGCCTTACATTTAATTTTACTTGATACATTGTATTTTGTTGGTACATTTAAAACTATATATAAAAAATTATTTGAAGGTATGATAAGGAAAACTAATTCATAATTATTGTTGATAAAAATCAACTGGAACTAGCTAAATGCAATATTAAATTCACAATCGGACACAATAAAAATTGTTTACAAATATACTACTCTCTCCGCTGCTTTTTGTTTGCCTATTCTAAATTTTTTCACTTTATGATAGAGAAATTTAAATTTAATTTTTAAAGTATATATTCAAGACAAATACATTTATGTGGGATCTTGTTAGATTCGTTTTGATAATATAATTTTTATAATTTTTTATTATGCATACTATGAGATACCGAGACTCAAAATTTACGTTGAAAAACGTGAAAAAATAAAGTGGACAAACAAAAAGGAACGGATAAAATATTATTTTAATAAAATAATTTTGGCGGTTTTACCCATTGAAATGAGGCTTAAAAATCAATTAAAAAGTCATTTGTTAAAAATCAATTTTATTTGATTATAAAAATCAGTTAATTACAATAAATCTAGCTTGTTGACAATTCATCAGTTGAGCAAGTTTATATAATATTTTTGGTACAAGATAAGTTGAGGGAATAAAAGGGTTAAGGATGAAGAGAACAATAAAGTTGAACACAAGTTTTTTTATTTCTAAAAAAAATAAGAGTAATAAATACTTTAATTGAAATAAGATGTAATTATCAAATTCATACATATTTATTGGGACAAGCCATTTCCAAAGAATTTGGTGGGTCTAAATAAGAAGAATTTTTAATAATTTGATGAAATATCCACTTATTAGCAGCTTCAGTATAATGAATGCCATCCCAAATTAGACGCAAGGATGGATTATTGCAGGATTTGGCAACCAAAATTTCTTTGCCATCCAAAATCTCAGTGCTTCCACATCTCATTGTGTTGTTGAAATTGTATTTTCCTCCAATTCCACAACATGCTACAAGACTTTCTTCAAAACCTGCATTTTTAATTTTATGTCAAAATTAATCCTAATTAAAACAAAAATATTGTAGGATTATTAATTTAATATCTTGTTTTATACGTGGTAGTAATTTAGTATAAGAATATGTATTGATGGCTTACCCAATTTTTTGGCTTGGGTAATTAGAGTGTACTTAAGAGTGTAAATGTCAACAAATGTAATTGTGGCCATAGGCAAATCCTTCCTCAATTGAAGTACAGCCTCTTTGAGCTTAATGTTGTAGTACTTAGAAACCTCATTTAATGGGCTTGCACATCCAAACTCATCAATTTGGGCCGCCGTAAGAACAAAGCGGTCTAGCATATACGGTAGGCAGCCCAGTGGACCGGTGTTATGGATCCAGAATGATCTTCCTCCTTGTGTATACACACCCTAGATAAACACCGAAGCCAAAGGCAAAAATAAATCACAAATTCTCATATAAAAGGGACTTACGGCGAGATAATTTCTATTGAGTTGATCCAATTTACACTTTTATCTTAAACTAATCACTTATAACTTAAAGTGATCACTTACGATCTTAAAGTGACTAATTATAACTGCAACACCCCGCCCCATCGGACTGCCGGTGACTACGCGTGGAGACTGAAGATTAGTCCCACAAACCAACACAAGTCTTTTCAGTGCACTTTGGCCTCACTCGTGCGCACCCAGGAAAATTTCCAGGAGGTCACCCATCCTAAGATTGTGGAGTTTTTATTGAATATGCTCCTTAGAAAAGAAGATGCACCTTGTTGATATGAGTAATCTATCAATCCTTCATGCACCTTGTTGATATGAGTAATCTATCAATCCTTTTTAAAGTTAAATCTGAGATATCACAATAACCTTAAAGTGATTAGTTAGAGAAATAAGTTAATTGAGAGTCTATCTTATGGTAAGACAGTTTTATACAATACGAGTAAGTTTTTCAAGTTTAAAAAATGTAGATTTATTAATAATCATTGAAGAATGAAAAATATATTTTTAAGATTTTGTGTGCTTTATAGGGTTATTGATGGAAAATTATTAAGCCATGCATGACTTATTGTATCATGTAAAAAATTTCTATGAAGTCAAGCGCAAGTAATTCCAATTGAGAATTGAGCTCTAATTATCACATTATATTTTAAATAATTTAATATTATTACCTTGACAACTTGGGAGAAGTGATGAATAACATCAGGGATGTATGCTTTGACTTGGTCAGAGGTCATGTTAAGTTTGTAGCCAGCAGTAAGATCATTTTGACCAATATCAAAGGTGTATATGGCGCGACCAAAGTATTCCTCTTTGGGTAATAGCCCCTCAAAGATACCACCTACATCATCATTTCATTTAAATAAATTATTTTCAATTTAATAATCAACAAATAAAGTGATAATATTTCATTTTTATGTACATAATAACATCTTTTGGGTGCAATGTACTAAAAATTGACATTTAAAAAAAAAAAAAGATAAAATCACTTTAAAATGTCCTTATTTTACATCTCCTAATTCTCTTGATTTAGTGCATGAAATAATAAAAAAGGAAATAATTTCATGAATTCTAGGATCTCAAATGGATCATATGTGTAATATATGTTAGGGGCATAATACGTATACGCACACAATTTCGTGTCTACAAGGTGTATATAAATCACGAGTCACGACTCTTAGTTCATAGATCTCATTATTCTAATTATATACCTAGCGACTATAAACATTAATTTTATGTACATGATACATATATCTGACCTCAAACTTTATAAATAAAAAATACGAAAGATGTAATTTGTTATTAAGTACCTCGTTTACGGACTACTTGGGATCTTTTGTGAAAGTCAGAGTATTCAGCAAATTGAACGTCCAAAGAGATAGGGCTATATCCACTTTGAGACTTTGTTGTGTTTTGAGGTCTCACCGTAGAACCTGCTGTTGCGAAATTGGCTCCATGACTATAATTTGACCCAACTGAATCCAGATACGCACTCAAATATTGTAATCCTAATTTTTCAGCTGAAAAAAAAAAAGATATGTAACAAATATTATTTTGATTGAAGTTTTATTTTTTTGAGGTCGATAGTAGAAATCTTGGTACAACTATAACATTTTGGTCGTTATGATATAGGCGAATCAATGTGTAATGTGGTTGCTTATTTATTATTCAAGCTTAGATCTTGTTTAAATCTCTTGATTGAAATTAATTTTTACTTATTATAACTAATTTATAAAAATTAAAACTGATTTATATATATTATAATTAATAATAATTAAATTTTACTAATAGAAATCAATTTTTACTAATTTAAATTGATTTTTAGTTATTAGATCAAACTAATTTTTATCAATTAAAACTGATTTTATTAATTGGAATTAATTCTTACTAACTAAAATGATGTTTACTTATGGTAAAATGAACTAAATCTAAAATTATTTTTGCAAAGAACCATGTTATATAGATAAAGTGGAGTATTTTATTAAGTCTTGTATGTTTAGTTCACCCGTGGAACTAGACATCAATTTTATGGATTAAATTGACATACACATTTTAGTCCCAATCCCCAAAGTTAGCTCTTACAATTTCAGCCAATGATACCAATCGTTTAGCTTTTTAAGTCAACAAACAACATAACTAGCTAGCACTTGTTGAAAAAAAAGTTCTAATTATTGTTCTTATAATTTTTTTTTTATTTATATAACAAATTTTGGTCAAAAATAACCTTTTTAATTCTCGTTTTAACATTTTGATAATACTTATTGTTCCCATGTCACTAACTTTATTTTTACATTGTTATATTGCTTACGGTCATTACATATTTCTCAATAACTAAATAAAACCATTTTTTAATTAGTAGTAGTCTATGTATTTTTCAATTATTTTCTTTTAATATTTTTTTAATATTTATGATTTAAATATTTTTTCATAAATTTATTATTTAATAAAATAATATATCAAATATTTAAAAAATTCTATTTTTCTTATTCTTAGTTACTGTGAACATCATTTCCATAACGAAGGAGTACAATTTCTTAATGTTACCAGTTACCACAAACAAGTGTAACAGTGCCTATATCAAAACCCAAACTCCACTTCGGTTGTGAGATTAATAGAAACATAGAAAACTTTAAATAGAAATAATCGCAATTTGATAAAGACTAATGAGACAAAAGTTTACCTAAGAAATCAATAATGAGACGGCCGTCACAGTAACGGCCAGCAGGAGCACCAAAGAAGGTAACACCATTAGGAGGTGGGGCCTGCCCATACACCGCTGATAGTCCGCCGGTGTCCGAATTGGAATCCCCGAAGTTGAAAATTGCTGGAAAATGGCATTGATTATGGTTTCTATTATTAGTGGGTCTGGGTGTTATTCCTACTGTAAACCCTAAATCAGCGGTTAATAATACCAAAATTACACAACTAACCAAATTAGTAAACCCAGATCTCATTTTCTGATTTCTCTGATCTCTTTTGAGTATTTGTTTTTACTAATTACTAAATTGTATGTTTTTCAATTGTGAATGAACTGTAGGTGAGGAAAGAAGGTGGATATTTGAATGAAATGAGTTCAGTGTGGGGTACAGCTTTTATCGTCATTTTATTGAATTTTTAAGAGAAATTTCAGGTGTAGTATATAGTTTTCATGAAATGTCAGTATCTTTATAAGATTTTCCACATGATAGCATCTAATTTATGCACTATTTAACTGCCGTAACATTTTTCGTTAAATTCTTGTTAATTTCTGTTTAATTTATTATTTTGCAAGATTTTTCTACATGGTAGCATCCAATTTTTGCTCTCAAATGTTTAATTTACAATTTTAACGTTTAATTCACCGATTAATTTATCACCCCTTAAATGTTATTTCAATTTTATTTTCATTCAAATTATTGGCATTATAAAATTCAAAAGGTGAATTACAAACACTAATAAATAATTCAAAAGGCGCATTTTATAAGCTCAAAAGATGCATTCCAAGCACTAATACATATCTACGTAATCGTTACAACATTTAAGGGCGCTGATAAATTAGTCGGTGAATTAAACATTAAAATGGTGAATTAAATATTTGAGAGCAAAAACTGCATGCTACCATGCGAAAAAATCTTACAAAATCATGAGTAAACGGAAATTAACAAGAATTTAACGGAAAATGCTACGGCAGTTAAATAGTGTATAAACTAGATGCTCCTATGTAGAAAAATCTTACAAACCGACGTTTTATAAAAACTGGATGCTACCATGTAGGATTTCTCAATTTTTAATTATGTTATGTAAAATGAATTGAAGCATATAGAATTAATTAATTCAAACCTACTTTTACCAAAATTTTAAAATTTTTTTAATACCTTCACATGATGCATACGAGAATTCAGCTGATCACCTTGCAAATCTCGCTGCTAAATGTTCTAAATACCTTTTAATATTGAGCTCTCTATGTTAAGAAATAACTTGTTGTAGATCGCCTAATTTTATAACCACAAATTGTTAAATTAAATGATTTTATCAACCTACCATTTATTTGTATATAAATAAATTAAAATGGTGGAATAAATTATATTGTTAAACACCACGTTAATATTAATTGATTATCTTTGAAGATTGCTTAAGGGTGTTAGAGTATGTAGCATTGGTCGAATGTTTTTGATCGAGGTTGAAGATTCACATTTGAACACAACACAGGCCCACTTAGATGCCTGTCATAGGTGGAAATTTAAAATGATTAAGACAAATTATCAACAAAATAAACCAAATAAGATAAGTTTTAACTTATTTTCAAAAGTAAGCGTGAAATTCCCAAATTTATGGTTTGGGGCTGTTCACCGTTAATAACTGCGAACAGCTTTGATTTTTTTTGACCTGTTCATGGTGGAAGCTGCTGTGCGTATTTGTAGAGCTAACTGTTCGCAGTTATTAACTGCGAACAAGTCAAAGTTGTTCGTAGTTACTATGTTGTGTTTTTTTTGATCTGTTCGTAGTTATTAACTGCGAATAACCCCAAACCAGAGCTTTAAAATTTCACGCTTACTTTTGAAAATAAGTTAAAATTTATCTTATATGATTCATTTTGTTGATAATTTGTCTTAATCATTTTAAATTTTCCCATACGTGCGTGCTGCTGATGGATAGTCTTACGCAGAATGCACTCAAGTGGACCATATTGGAAGTGTGATCCCATAAAATGAAATGGCCCAATATTTTAACTTTTGAGCTTTCGAAACTTGTGGTCAAGTTCATAGACTACTAAAGTGGATATCTCTAAGACTCTACTTAGACATACACAAATGACCTCATTAGCCATGCTAACATGTATGGTGAGGCCATAACACAAAGGTTAAAACATAATTCTATTTAGAAGTTCATTAATTCTTCACTACAACTGTCTAACCATGAGAAGACTAAATTGGATCAGTCTAAATTATTAAAAAAAAACTGCTTTTTGTACAAGTCTGAATTTAAATTTCATTGTTTTTTTTGTTTTTTACTAATAGGTGTTTTGTATAGACTTGTCTCACGGTGAGACAGTCTCATATAAGACTTGCCATTAAAAGTTTATTTCAGAATAGAATCAATTTTGTGTAATATTATGACTAAAAAATTATTATAATAACAATGTCAAAGTCTTAATTTTAAAATAGAAAAATTACCTAATATAATCCAACCTTCATGATTTTCCTACAATAATATCACCTATTGATTAAATATATATAATTCCAACTTCATTAGGTATTTTCCTAGAGCAAACTTGGGTAACCAAATAATCTATTATAGTAAGTTTTAATTTTTTTTTAAAAAAAGAGATAAATTAAAAGAAATGCCAAAAAAATGTTAAAAACTTTTTTAGAATTTTTTATGTAAATCTTCTAATTTTTCTAACTTTATAATAATTTTTAGTTTAGTTCATCCGGATACTTAAGTTTACTCTTGGAAAATATTCCATAAAATTGAGATTATTCATGGTTAATTAATAGTTGAGATTATTATAGGAAAATCATAAAAAAAGTTGGATTATTCTAGGTAATTTTTTCGTTAAAATATTAGATTCATCTGATTAGTCTTCGTGGCCAATTGGCTGATAATAAGAGATTATCTTTATGAAATGTTAAAAGTTCAGACGACACAGAGCATATAAATCGTTCATTTTTAACTGAAATAAACAAAGGGTATTTAACTCTAAGATCAAGCTAATTAAGCTACTTAATGGTAAAAGTCTGCCCTAAAAATAGTAATAATACCCAATAGAGAATAGAGAGTAACTTATTTGAAAGAGGTCTTTAAAGCCAAACACAAGTAACTGTTATTTCATTGAAGCTCACCATACATTAATTAACTGAGCTTGAGAAATAAAATGTAAAGATATGATAAATCAATGCTTATGACAAGCTAATTTCAAGGGAGTGGGAGGATCCGAATAAGAACCATCGACGATCCGATCAAAGACCCATTTGTTGGCAGCCTCAGTGTAATGAACGCCATCCCAGTTGATAACAATAGAAGGATCTTTACATGCTTTTGCCACTAATATTTGTTTGCCTTTCACTGTTTTCTTTCCTCCACACCCAACGTGCTCGTTATAATTGTACTTTCCTCCATGCCCACAACAAGCTCTTAATGGATACTCAAAACCTTTTGCAAATTACAATTTCAATATAAATTATATAAATGTACTCTTAATAAAATATAAATAGCCTTGAGGCAACATCACTTATGATGTAAATATTTAGTAAATCTTATTATTAGTGCGTAGGATAATATTGATTATCTTATTATTGTGATATATCTTCTATATTTATACTTTGTACTATAAAGATAGTGTATCCAAGTAATACAATTAAGCTTTTCAACCATTCAACTCTTCTAACTCTAATGTATTTATATATGATTGATGCGACAAGTCATGACGACTTAGTACATGATCTTATAATTGAAATATTAAGCATACTATTCATTTTGATATGAATAACTGTTATTTTATCTAGAACTCCTAATAAATCAAGAATAACAACAAGAATGACAATATCGCTTTGAATATTAACGTCTTATTCACAAGTTCTTGTATAAGATGGTTTTACAGTAAAATGTGTCTTATACATAGGTTAAATAGTCCAATAATATAAATTATATGAAGTCATCTCACTAAACGACAGTCTTTCACGAGGATAAACTCTATCTTATTTGTATTCAAATTGTAGTCCACCTCAAAACACAAGAAGTTAAAACAATACCAAAGTAAAAGATAAAGATAAAGGAAAAGAGATGAAAAAGAAAGGGAGTAGACGTACCGTATTTTGTTGCATGGTGAATAAGGTCGTACTTAACAGAATAGACATCCACATAAGTAAAGCTTGCATGGGGAAGCTTTTTTCTAAGGTGGCCTACAACATCCTTTAACTTTCGGTTGAAGTATTGGGCCACTTCGTTAATTGGGCTTGCACATCCTACATGGTCCACTTCGCTTGCCTTTACTGGCACACGCTCCAATACGTATGCCAAGCATCCTAATGGTCCTGTATTATGAATCCAAAAATACCTCCCTCCTTGATCATATATGCTCTGTACAATTTTAAACATTTCTTTTCATTCTCATGCTAATTAAAATGAGCTCCTCTGTATGAGTTCGTCTCGCTGTGAGACGAGTCTAACAAAAAGCCCATTATACTAAAAGTTTCAATCATTTGGCTACTTAACTCAAATATGAGGCAGAGGCACATTTCACTGTAAGACCCTCTCATACAAGAATTTGTGAATTAATATTTATAAAATTGAACAAATTGTCAATTAATGCTTAAAATAATATCTATGTACTTCTAAGAAGTATAAAAACAAGTAAAAAAAAATGGATAAAGTATATTAATACTATATACAAATATACAATATTAGAATAATTCAGCGGTGAAATAAGAAAAAAGTCAGTAAAAGTACAAAATTCTAATATAAAAATATAAACAAAATTGTTATAGACATATATCAACTTATATTTTAACTATTTGTCATTCTTTAACATGAAATTGAATTTATATTGATAATTATAGCTTTTTAATTTTATATGAACAATAAAAAAAAATATTTAAAAAAAATCGCAATAAATAAATAGATATAGCAATTACTATCCGTCTTATTAAAATTACTATAATAATTTTTGTACGTTAGATTTTTAGAGCCAATTGATCTTTTATAGATGTGAGAACTTTTGTTGTAAATAATTGCTATCTAATGGGAGGAATGATTATATAATTACAAAAGCATAATAATGAACTTACCATGATGACAGTAGAAAACTGATCAAGTACATCTGGAATGTAAGCTTTAACTTCATCACCAGATTTATTCAGAAAATATCCGGACGTTAGATCGTTTTGACCAATATCGAACGTATACAGAGCCTTGGAGAAATATTCTCCCTTTGGTAACAGTTGCTTGAACACATTCCCTATACCAAATTAAAATTACATTATAATTATAAATTAGTCTCATTATTGGAAATTTTTCATACATTGTACCATTCTAATTTATGACATTTATGGGTGTGACTCATAATTTTTAATTTGATCATCACATGACATCTTAAAATAAGTGTCAACTACTAACTATTTTCGTTTTACTTTATGAATTAATATACCTAAAATAAGTGGTAGACCTATCTTAGGAATTAGGATATGATAAATCTGCGGCCCTACCAATATTCTAAAAAATCCAATTGTAAAATTTATAAAAACGTTATTAATTTATAGGAGTATTACTATAAATACTAAAAAAAGTTATGGGTCTACCACTATTTGAAAGGCGATGCTTACTATGAAGTATAAGATAGCTTTTTTACAAAATTTTATTTTATGATTTTTTTGGAATAAATATTATAAAATATAAATACTTTGTGAAAATTTTCCTATGAAGTTTAAAATAAACATTTCGGTTATCATTATTGTGACTATATCTGGCCTACAAAAATCTCGTAAAATTTAATTAAGCGTTACACGTAAAAACAATGTGATTATACAAAAAAAACATAAAAATAAAGAAAGTGAATTTAATTAACCTTTTTGACGAAAGGTTTGGGTACGACGATGAAAATCATTGAATTGATACCATTGAACGTTCAAAGAAATAGGACTAAACCCACTTTGATGAAGTGTGGTGTTTTGAGGTCTAATGCACGACCCTGCGGTCGCGAAATTTGCACCATGGCTGAAGTTTGATCCCACGGCATCAAGGTATGCACTCAAATATGGAAGTCCCGAGCTTTGTGCTTCACAACATTGAAATTATAATTAGATTAAACATTTTTTATATTATATGCTAAATGATAGGTCGTGTACATGTATATATGAGTATACTACTACACAATTCTCGTGTACCTTTAAAAACTACTCTTCTATATGGTTTCCGTAAGATTGCTACTAGATTGCGCAACGCAAATAATAAATTGATAGTTTAGTTATTAAGAGAATAAGACAAAATTATAAATTGTGTGAATGATATAAAAACATAAAAAAGTATTATTAATTTGAAAAGTAATGGGATAATTATCATGAAAGAAAATATTAACAAATGTAGAATGAATAACAAACAAACTACGCAAGACTCTGCATGTCAGGAATATTCCGCTTGAACTACCAAAGGATGTGGAAGGAGAATAAAATATTGGAAAAATTATTCTGAATAATTTTATTTATTGTCCATCTGTTGTGAATAATTTTTATTATTAATTATTTTTAAATAATTTAATTTTTATATATTATTTGCTGACAGCACTATTTTTCACATTTTAACCGGCTATTGTAGCTACCTATTAACCGTAACGCTTACTTCTTCTTTCCCCTTATGCTTCTTCGTTGGTGTTACCCTACTCTTTTTTGGTGATAGATACCTATCATATCTAGTTAAAATGTGGAAAGGAATGCTGTCAGCAAATAATATTTAAAGGTTAAATTATTTAGAAATAATCAATAATAAAAATTATTCGCAACAGATTGACAATAAATAAAATTATTCTTAATAAATTTTCCTAAAATAAATGAGACTCTTTTCAAAAAGTGGAGTAAATAATTGTACGATAAAAATATGCTTCTTGAATCATGGTAAACGAGTTCAAGATGACAAGTAAAAGTGGGTCACACTCTACTAGGCTAAGTACATGCTTAGTATTATCTTTGGAAAGTACTCGTCCGCTCGTATGCTTTGAATTTCTATATGTACTATTAATATGATACTATCCACTTTGAATGGAGCATATTGTCCGTATGAATTTGTTTTTGCTACTTTTTCAAAATATCTTATATCAATTTGAAGTCTGAGTTGTTTAAAATAGACTTAAAATTTATCCGATTTTATAATTGAATTTAATTTGATTCGACTTCATAAATAATTTAAAATAATTATGAAAAAAATATGGATACAAAATTCAATTTCAAATCAACCCGAACACCTAACCCGAAATCAATCCATAACCCGTATAAATAACTCTAAAGTAGGTAGCAATTTATCCAACCATATTACAAATCAAGTATTGTAACTAAAAAATAGTTGATGAGTGTGAAATTTAATTTAAAAATAACTTTTGTTTAGAAACTAGCTTTAACTTGGTGAGATATACTTTTATTGAAAAAAATACAATTAAAACATGTAGTATATTCTTTTTAGAGAACGAAGTAAACATGTGAAAATTTAGTTGGACCGGAAAAATAATTAGTTATCAATCCTATATCAAGGATTTTTTTCAATGTGGAATAAGAAAGACAATTTTGTTTTGAAAGGGGGAAAAGACAAATAAAATAAGAAAGGTACAATAAAAATAATGAAAATATTTTTTAATTCTCATATAATATTCTAATCAGATTCATAGTCATTAATTTTATATTCCGCACAAGTTATAATTAGTCATTTACTCTACTGTTTTGGTTTAAAATGTATCCAAAATATTTTAGTTTTAAATAAAAAAATAATCTTTTTTGAAAATACAGATACTTGTTCGGTTGTTGTTCCATCAAGTTCACATTTACTATTCCATAGGATGGTTGCGACAATAATCAGTAATCAGTAGAATATTAAAAATATCATTTTTTTTTTGAGAGACGTCTACCACGTCATGTTCATTAAAGTCTAATATTTAATTTTACTCTATACTTTTCTTTATGGACTGACCAATTGTCAATTAGAGCTATTCCTCATAAGATTTGTGTAAAATTATAAAAGGTAAGAAAATAGTATCATTTAAATAAGGATAAAGATAATACTCCCTAGTGACTTCAATGACTCGACTCTATCTTGCTCAAATGTTATTTTCTGATATGATATACTAATTTTTCTTAATTTACTAATTTAAATATAATTAAAATATAAATTAAAATATAATTATAATTTTTTTAAATATAATTAAATAAAATTATATTTAAGTCGTTTTAATATATTTTTTAAATATCAACTTTAAAGTATATTTTTGAATAAAGCATCATTAAAATGTTTAATATTAAAATAATAAATTAATAAATATATAAAATTAAATGAGACATTTAATTAAAACAGAAAGAGAAAGAAAAAGTTACCAATAAAATCAATGACAAGGCGGCCATCACAGTATCTACCAGCAGGAGTATGGAAAAAGGTCATGCCACTAGGCGGGCCCGCTTGCCCAAACGCCGCAGACAAGCCGCCCGTATCGGAGTTTGAGTCACCAAAGTTAAATATGGCCGGAAAGTCACATTGTTGCTTGTTTTCCATTGTTATATCCTCACTGGAACTCGAAGATATCAATGTTAGGAATAGAAATACTATAAAGTTAGTAAACGCCATTGTTGTTTAGGATTTAGGAACCTAATTACAAAATATGGAAGAGAAAAAGAGTGAGAAATGGAGAGGGAAGAGAATGTGTGTTAGTGGGAGTGTGGGTGAGACTGAGAGTAGGTGATTTATAAGATTATATCATGATCTTGGGAGTGATATCTAATCACAAATTATGGTATGAGAAAATATCGCTGTATCGTATCATATCATATCATACATACATATTGATAAAAATGTTGAAAAATAACAAATGTCATTCTCAGGCATCCTTGACAAATGAGATTATTTTAATAGATAATAGTAGTTTATATTCTATGTGTCTAATCTAAAATTTAAAACATTTAATTAAATGAAAAAGTAATGTATTCGATAAATAATTTTTTAAAAAATCAATGTTATTTAATTTTTGCTTTAATAATTATGTATTCATAAATTTAATCATGATAATATATAATTGCATTAATTTTTTAAAATTATATATTTGTATATTACATACTAATAAATTTGTATATTGCACTAATTTTATACTAGTTGTGACTACATAATTAACTAATAAATGATCAAATTAAAGCAAAATAAATTTAAACTAAAATAAAATAATAATTCTAATCCTTTATTTATAACCTCTATGCAATCTGACACAATAAACATATCTGGAGCACTCTTAATTTTTTCTCCATAAGTGGCACCAAACACCTATTTATATCCCTATAAAGTTTTACTCATTTCCTTAAATTTTAGCATGGGTTTTATTTTACATCTGTTTTTTTATTGTCGTCTTTCATCCCAACTATTTTTTTCTTCCATTCACGTGTATTTTGTAGTATTTTCTAACTATAAAATTATTATTTTAACTGTAAAAAGGTGTAATTCTATTGGAGCAGAAGATAGTATAGTAATGGATACATAATACATCAATGTACTCCTATTAATGAACAATTGAAATCTGTAGGCTAAAAAAAAAATTAATTAAATAAACTAAGAATCAAACTTATTTCAAAAGTAAGCGTGAAATTCTCAAACCTGAGGTTTGGGGCTGTTCGCAGTTAGTAACTGCAAACAGGTCAAAATAGACAAAATAGTTGTTCGCATTTACTAACTGCGAACAGCAAAAAAAAAAAAAAATTTTTCTTTTAGGTCAAATAGTTGTTCGCAGTTAGTAAGTGCGAACAACTATTTTGTCTTTTTTGACCTGTTCGCAGTTACTAACTGCGAACAGCCCCAAACCTCAGGTTTGAAAATTTCACGCTTACTTTTAGAATAAATTTGATTCTTAATTTATTTTATTATTATTTTTTTTTTTCACTTATGTTTTTCAAATTTTCCCTATTAATCATAATGAGTTAACAACCAATATAGTTACACTTTAGAATTTAATTTTGGCCACATGATTGAGAAGATCAATATAAAACCCAAAGGTTTTACAAAGGCCCATTTGTAAATAAGTGTATGAAGAATAATTGTTCAAAGGCCCATTCTTGTTATTGCTATAGGCTATAGCCCATGTTAATATATATATATATATATATACATTGAATTAAGAAAAAATAGTATTACAACCTTCTAGAGTTATATTGACTTACTTTAAATCAAATCATGATCACATGGTGTATAAAGTCGGCCACATTCATCAACACATTCATAATACCAACTTATCAATTACCCCATGATAGTAATTGCTTACATCACTTATTTAGGAATTCATTGTGTGAACACCAAATACATTTGACTAGTCCAATATAACCATCAATAGAGTCAAACAAAGTTGGCTTAAACGAAAATAATATAAATAACACATCAACCCTTTTCATTTCTCATAAATTTGAACCCTTAATTACACTTTAACACACATAAACATACATAACAATGGCAAGCTTAACAGAAACACAAGAGAAGCCAAAGATAAAGATCTATTCATGGTGGAGGAGTTCGGCATCGGCTCGAGTTCTTATAACCCTCCATTTGAAAGGGCTTGATTATGAATACAAAGAGATTAATATACTTAAAGGTGATCAGTTTACACCTGAGTTCAAGAAGATTAGTCCAAGAAGCTTTGTGCCTGTTTTAGTTGATGGTGATGTTGTTATAACTGAATCAACTGCTATCATACAATATTTGGAAGAAAGGTATCCTCAACCTTCTATTTTGCCCCCACAAGGTGAATTTCAAAAGAGAGCACTCCATTATCAGGTCCATCATCTTACTCTCTACTCTTTATTTATATTATATACTCACTTTATTAGTAGTATCAAATTGCAGCTTCAATTTGTTTGTTCATATTTATATATTTGTCATTTTAACAAAATGTATTTTACAAACTAGTTGAGTGTTTTAAAGTAAAAAATGCCCTTAAAATTTAGATTTTTTAAATATTAATACAAAATTGAAATTTTCACAATAAAATCACGCAAACTTTGAATTTTTAATAGTAAATTTTCCAATTTATTATTAATTAATTAAATCTTATAAAAATTATGCTTTCTACTTGGTTTTGAGTTTATAAAATACCCGCATCCTCTTTATGAAAGTTTTTGAAACTTTCCTTTGTTTCGACTTTCCTATTTTTGTGCCCAATAAATATTAAGAGTGAATAGATGTAAGTCATTGTCTACTAGTCTTTCATAAAGAAATTTTTTTCATTTATTCTGTCTCAAAATTTTTATTTTTTCTGCCGCTTAATGTGTTGTTTTGATGATTGATAAATAGCCAAAGCTAGTTAAATATATGACTATTGAAAAAATTATATATACTATAAGAGATATGTAATTTTACGATTCAAAAAAATATAATTTTTTATTTTATAAGTATTAGTTTCTCGTATTTTTATGATCAACAAATTATTAATATTTAATAAAATTGAGCAGGTTGCAAGCATGATCAACGCAAGTATGCAACCATTCATAAACATACAAGTATTGAAATACATTGAAGAAAAAGTTGGGGCTGAAGAAAGAATACCGTGGGCTCATATCTATTTTAAGAAAGGTTTTTCAGCATTGGAAAATCTACTAAAAGAACATTCTGGAAAGTATGCAATTGGGGATGAAGTTGGCATGGCAGATGTTTTCTTAGCACCTGAAATTGATGGTGCTGTTAAATTATTTAATCTCGACATGAACGAATTTCCTTTATTGAAGAAATTGAGTGATGACACGTATCATCAGTCTAAGCCATTCCTGGATGCTGTCATTCAGTCACAGCCTGATGCTTGATAACAACATTATATGTAGTTATATACTTTCTCCGGTTTTAAATACTCCTAATATTTATTTCATCAATAATATTTTTGGGTTTTAATTTGTTGATTTTGTAATGTATGATGTGGTTTTCTTGATTAGTCAAGGGATTTCATCTTATTTTTGTTTGAAAGTGTGTACAAGTTTGTACTATTTGGATTTACTGAGTGTATTATTCCCTTTTTATTGAAATTTGTTATGGTAATAAAATGTATTAATAAATGATGTTTCTTGGTGATTAATCTAATATGTCCCTCAACTTTACCGGCAAACTGATGCAAATGGTGATCATATTAATACATCTTTCAATTCATAGAAAATGTTTTATTTTTTTAGGTCACTTTACTGTAATTATCTCAATTTTAATTTAAATAATAATTTTTGATAAATGAAATTTTTTTAAAAAAGTGATAACAAACGAAAAGAGAGAATGAATTGTATTGATGAAATTGAAAGAGATCTAAAATATATGAATGTAATTAAAAGAAAGTGGTGGACCATTATTCTAGTGCTAAATTAAGTGAGATAAACTAAAATAGAAAATAATGCAAATTCAATGGAACGAAGGAAATATATGTAAACTTAATAGGGCCGGCCCCAAACAAGTGCAAAATGTGCCTACGCCTAGGGCCTCCCAAAAAATATTAGTTTTCAACTAGTGCTAAGGTTTAAACTTTTCTATATATACAATAATTTAGGAGCCCACAAATAATCGGGTCAGCCCTATATAAACAATTTTTGCGGTGTCCCGTCTTAATTTGTAGATGTAGGCATTTGTTAGTCTTTTTTGAAATGAAATACACAAGAAACATTTATATATAAATTTTACCATAGGTAAATATCAACAAACAGTTAATGTGACTCCATGGCCCAATGGATAAGGCGCTGGTCTACGGAACCAGAGATTCTGGGTTCGATCCCCAGTGGAGTCGTTTATTTTTATAAACTCAGATTTTCATTATTTTAATCTCCGATTCAAGCTGACTAAATGACTTGGGCAAGGTAAAAAAAGTGAGCAAAGAATTCAGATAACATTTGTATTCTAATAGTGCAAAACCAAGTTCAGGTCATTTTTCAATACAAAATTGGAAAAAACTTGAGACTTTGTACATAATCTATCAAGGGGAATAGGAGGATCCGAGAAAGAACCATCCAAAACCTGGTTTGCAACCCAATGATTGGCAGCTTCTGTGTAACGTAGACTGTCCCAACTTATGTATTCCCTTGGATTACTGCATGGAGTTGCATAAACTGCAGTTTTGTTCACTCTCTCTATGTTCCAACAATGCAATCGAGAACAGTTAGCATGCTTACAGCAGTAACCTAGTGGATCAACAAAACCTGCAATAATCACCATTCCCAGGATGAAATTTGGTCACATGTAAATGTTTTGATAAATTTGGGCTTATAAGCAAGACTCACACAAAAAGAGAGTTGACTGCACACACAACCAATGAAGTTCCATCCTAAAACCAATTGCTTTGAGAGGAGTAGCCGATCAAGTATATATGTTAGTCCACCTCTCTCTAATTCTTCGAGGTGGGGTCACATAGGGGTTATTTTCCTGCATGTTTTATGGAAAGAGGTTTGGTTTTGTTAGTGGGAGTCTTACCATATTCCATTGATCTACTAATTAGAGAGTATTTTGGTTGAGTAATGTCGACATATACGAGGAGGGAAGAGTGGAGTTGAGTTCGCAGCTCAGAAATCTTATTCTTGAGCTGCTGCTTGAGCTCTTTAGCTACTTCGTTGTATAATTTCACGCAAGCAGCTTCATCCACATTTTCAGGCTTGGGTGGAAGTTTGATCAGTAAATAAGGCAAGCAACCGATAGGGCCGGTATTGTGTATCCAAAATGTCCTTGCTCCTTGGTCATGGAGTTTCTGAAAGAATGAAGAGCAAGCAAGAGTAAGTTTTACATCCTTAAGAACATACAAATGATAGAATTAAAGTGTACACTCCTTTAATCAGACAAATAAACAACCAAAAATTACAAAACATTTAAAAGATAGAGCCAAACTGCAAGAATTTATCCATTTTTGGGTATCAGATTGATGATATATAGTCAAATCTGAAACAGCCTCGTTGTTATAATAAAGGCACGGTTGCATACATTTGACCGCCTCATACCCTACCCAGGTGAGAGCCAATTGTAAGTCATACATGATATAAGAGGCAGGTGCCAAAGAGGTGGATCTGGAGCTTAGGATTTGGGTGAAGCATTGGGTATTGAACCTTGGGTGTATGAGCAAAACATGAATAAGCAAGTGCTCGAACGAGCAACTCACTCCCTTTTTCCTCCTTTTGCCCAAGTCCCTTGCCTATGTATATGGGCTTTGTATTTGATGTAAACTAAGCCTAAACACTTGGTGCTTCAATTGGCCTCCTAGCTTTGTATTCTCTCTCTTTTACCATTCTCTTCCATGCTATTTTGTAATCTCCATTGTAATCCCTTGACTCTTCATAAGTGAGTATCTAAGCTCTATCCTTAGAATTTTGATTTATACAAAACACTATTCCTAATGGAGATTGTAGCTAATCAGTGAATCTCAAACTACAATATTCGTCACTTCCGCTCCTTGGCTTCAATCATAAATTCATAACACATTAATATCGAGGTTTTGATTCTGATCACATCCAATTCCCAATGAGCTTAAAACGTTTTCCAAGCATCTCCTATTTTCGTCTTACTTTCTCCTCTCAACTGACTAATTTATTTTTGACTCATAGCAAACTATTATGATAATACTTTGATACCCTCCATATCATAACATTACAGAACCATTCACTAGAAGCTAAATATCTCATCTAAAATTGCTATCAGAGGTTCAAATTTGTCAATGCATGAGGGATACAACTTATCATAACCAATACCATCTCAGTTGCAAAAGGAATAAATTGATTCTGGATTGCTGTTCATTTAAGTCTTAATTTGGTTAACGAATATAACCAATTGATAACATTGTAAAATTCTTCATCTTTAAAATTTTGTACAGGCACCATATTCCCTTTGAAAAATATACAAGTGCACCATTTCTTTCTATGGACATCTCTTTGGTGCGTAGAACGACAATACAACCACATGAAAACCACACTCTCTGCTTGAGCAAAACAATAATTGGCCATAAAGTATATGATGAAAATTAATGAAATTATGCATTTCTAACTTGGAGATACCTAAATTGCCATAATTGCCAAAAAAATTACCTTGATTGCGAGTGCAAACTGATTCATAAGCTCAGGAATAGATTTACGGGCTTCAACTTCTCCCATACTTGTTAAAGCATGGTAAATGTCATTTTGCCCTATATCAAATGAATATAAGGCCTGTGAGAAGTCTTCACGTTGGGAACAGATCTTTAACATTATCTGCGAACCAAAAGACATAAAATTGATGCATGATCAGAGTCAGAGATTAAAGCTTTGATGAACTTCTTTTGTCTAGAAGACATCTTCATATATTTCAATACAACCTTGTGCATATAACCCACTAGTTCGCTCTTTCAAATCATCAAACTGCAAAAGCTGTACATCAAGGGAAAGAGGATTCAGATCACTTCCATACAGATTCCCATCAACATGCTGAATTGTCCCGCTAGCAGAAAAGTCTGCTCCATGCTGAAAGTTTGCTTCAATTGCATTCAAGTATGCACTCAAATATGGTAATCCTAGTCTTTCAGCTGCAAGAATTATTTTTAAGGCAACGTTAGGAGAAAGGATCGGATGGATCATCAATAAATGAACAGAAAAGACGGTCATTTAAGTGCAAGTGCTTTCAGTTTCGTTGACATGTGTATGAAGCAAGAGTAGCAAAGAAGTTAATTCTTTATTGTTGTGCATTTTCCTATTTCCTTCCCATTCTTTCATGTTGAATGTGACTCATAAACTCCATGGTTATGGTAGTAACGAAGTGCTAATGTAATGAGGTACAACAGTATTTCTACATTGCTATAACATCATCACTTCAACAAAAAAACAGAAATTTCTTGAACTCTGAATACTAGAAGATCAGTGCAAAAATTCCAAGCCTAATGCACGACAGTTTA
This sequence comes from Amaranthus tricolor, assembly GCF_026212465.1. NCBI lineage: Eukaryota > Viridiplantae > Streptophyta > Magnoliopsida > Caryophyllales > Amaranthaceae > Amaranthus > Amaranthus tricolor. The sequence goes on along the minus strand of NC_080049.1, from coordinate 35,432,590 downwards.
AAGGAAAACATATTCTCAATGCTAAGAACAAGAACAAGTTAAGCACAAACTCACCAATAAAATCAATGATTAGCCAATCATCACAATATCTTCCATAAGGTTTACCAAAAAAGGTGATACCATTTGGATAAGGGACACGACCAATCACTGCACAGTATCAGAATTGGAGTCACCAAAGTTGAAAATGGCAGATATTTGACAATCTTTGGATAATTCACTAGCCCTTTTGCTTTGAGATCCAAGAGATGCAACTAATATAAAACCAATAATTAAGCCAGCCCCAATTGCAACTACTCAAAGACGGTTGTTAAATCCCAAAGAAGTGATAATATTTCTATTGATACTAATAGAGTTCAACCAAATCATGGTCACATCAACCTCTTACCTCTTTCAAGCATTCACCAAACAAGTAATACTCATTTAAGTCCTATTACAATCCCCCCAAAGAACAATTTTTTTCAGCTCATTCACAACAGCTGAACTACTAAACTTTCATCACAGCAAAGCCTTTCCTCTACCAGGCATTTCATTAAACATGTAATAGTGTAATACTCAATATAGTTTAGTAATCCTTGTGACAGGGCTCACTACAGAAAGCAATTATTCCCGTTCCTTTTTGCTTGTATGAATTCTCTAGTCTACTCCACATAAAAAATTCCCAATAATCAACACTTTTCTTCGGCTATTGCTACCAAGTGTCAATCGGAAACTTGAAAAGAACTTTTTTGTTATTGCTAACAAGGGTAACCTTGATACATTCGACCCCACCTAGGTGGAAGACACTAATGATATTGAAGTAATGCCTTAACGGAATGTTCTTGTATCTACAATGGTAAAAATAACAATAATCCCATCACATTAAGCTCTTTTGTCTTTCAGGCATTTCATCAAACATGTTCTGCTCAACGAAATTTTCATTATATAGGAGTAGCATTTTGTTTCGGTAGTTTCTACCATAAAACAGAATGAAATTAAATTAAGGATATGCCCAATTTTAGTAATTAAACCCTAAAAGCTGAGATCTTTTTGAATTATTTCTGCAATAGAAGTTAAAATATTGTAGCTATAATTTTACAGGTGCATATGTCCATTTCATTGATCAATTCCCAGAAGGCCAAAAGAAGAATAGATTTCAAAGAACATACCTTAGACCTAGAAATCACAAAGTGAAATCTATCAGAATTTACGGATGTTATAGCTGATGAAAGTGATCTTTATCGAGATTTAAGATGCGATCTGGGCTTCATATATTTTATGTTAGAAAGTAGAAATAAATGTAGTAGGCAAGATGTCAATTCCATCAGCAATTATTTCAACACCAGAATTAAACCTAAAGCAATCAATAATGCCATGGTTCACTCACTCTATGAAATAGAGTATTATAGTGATTAGAAATATCCAATCGGCTTGATCTGATCTAATAATTTGAAGCTTTAATAGGATAAGTTTGTATGAAACCGTCTCACTGTGACACGTGATCATATAAGCAGTATAAAATGTTAAACGATTGTAATTTTAGAGACAAAATTAATGAAATTAAAAAGATAACCAACAATACAAATTCCCGTCTCACAATAAAAGAATTTGATCAAATTTTGGTTAATATATAAATTTTTGGGTTGGGTACCCACCCCATCTAGACAGAATCTGATACCTCAAGTTCTAAACTAGTTTAAGCCGAGTCAGATTGTGGGTCATATATTATGTCTTATTAATTACCCATTTGATATAAATAAGTTTTTCTTAATAGTTATTTTGTTATAATGAAAGTTGTAAAAAAGTCTACATGGCAGAATAATACTTGATGTTGTTTTTATATTTTGTATTTTTAAGTATTTTATGCCTTAGATAAGTCTTATATGCCATTAACCCATTATGTATATATCTTATAAATTATAATTATAATAATGCAATTTATTGTCTTGTGAGTTTTAATTCTAATGCCATTATATGGTGAAGACCTATTATGTAATCACAATTTGGATAGGTCAGTTCTCTTAAAGACTCTTCTTCTGTTTGAAGTACTTGAATATGTGATGTTAAGATCGCATATGCAAGCTTTATTTTAATAATTTTTAATATTTATAATCTTCACTTTCCTTCTATCAAATTTATTATTTAATAAAATAATATATTTATTATTTAAAATATTTTATATTTTAAAATTTTTGAATATTTCTTGTAAGAATAACTTTAAAAAACAAAAAAAAAATATCTTTAAAGATTAATGCATAATATAATATAATTAATAACTTAGACTAAGTTTATGCAAGACTAACTCTATTATGATAGATGATTGCAAGAATATTAATGTCCCCTAATGCTTACCCCAATAACAAATGAGAAATTCATACCCTAATTTCTACATTCAATATTATAAATATAAAGTAAATCACGCATAACTACTTTTATTAATTATTGTGCTAAATATCAAACTTAATTAATATCGTAAAAAGGAAGGGAGGAGTACACTTCTAGTTATTAAACCACCATAAAATAAAAATAGGGTTTTGATAAGCAAATTATTATTCAGGCTTTCGACAAGTAATAATTGCAAATTTGATTAGATCCTGCTTGTATCCATTAATCATCAATGGCATTGCAAATGCTCCTTTAATTGTTTTCCATCCTGTAAAATCAACATATTCTCATTTAATAAATTTAGAATAAAGAACATGATTAAATAATGTGCACTACTAAGTGTCCTCTGTCTAAGTGTACTTCAGTTTTTTTTTTTTTTTTTTTTTTTTTTTTTTTGAGTTATATTTCAGTATTTATTTGTTTTGTAGAGGTATATTTGTGAATGTTTTCTAGTAGTAAATAGTAAATGTAGCTAATATCACCTCTCCCAATGATGATGCATTGGAATGAATTTTATGAAAAAAATGAAATAATTGAAGTTGCACAAGCATGACTGCATGGCCAATAAGGTAGCCAATTGATTTTTCAACCAAATTATACTAGTTTCTATTTCCATTACCACCATTTCTTACCAGCTACCAAATGGGTTGTTAAGGTTAAAATTAAATATTCATTCTTTAATTCATAGAAATTCGAAAATTTTTATTTTTCAATTTTTGGCTTTTTGGTCAATCTATATAAAAAGTATCAATATAAAATCATCTCTAACAAGTTTTTGTGAAAAAAAATAATTGCTAGGAAGACTTAATTTTTTAACCTTTCGTATGACCTCGCCGCTGATTAAACACAAAATAAAATAAATATAAATTTAAAGTTTACTCTTGACTTAAGGAAACGCTTTTGATATAAAGTAGTTATTATAAAATAGCAAGAAAAGACGGATAAATCACAGACGTATGCATTAGGTAATAGGCTAAAAAACAATTAAAAGAAATGTACTCTTATAAGAACTCCTTAAAATTGGTTCTTAATAATTCAAAAAGATCGAGGTAATAACAAAAATAATAAATGATGGATAAATTAATAGTGAGATAATATTTAGAATGAGAAATTTTAATCGAACTTTTTTCAAATATAAATTAATTTATAAAATTATAAGAGAAATAAATTTTAAAGCGAAGTAATTATAAAAATAAGTGTTTTCAAGCAAATTGTGTTACGTAACAATTTTTCTTTTAAGTGGAATAGTTGTCTGTTCATTTAAGTATTGAAATTGTAGTATTATGTTGAACCCAAGTCTAATTCGTTGTTTAATATAGTTACGATATCGCATAAGAAAAAATTATTGTGTTGAATAAAAATTTTATCAGGGTAAATAGAATTTAAAAATCCTATTCTCTTTGAAAAATTATATATGAACTGATACCAAATTAAAAGGAAACTATTTTGAAGGCTACCTAATTTTGGAATTTGTATTTTGTATGAGATTTATCACCCACAATGCGAATGAGTACGTAGTAGTACCTTTAAGAAACACAAAAAAAAAAAAAAAAAAAAAAGTTTTTGTTATGCAGTAACTAATAAAATATAACTGATGGATGCTTAGGCATTTGGTTATACGCAAAAGAAATTATTTTATCCAAGCAGGAAAAGTTACAAAAATTTGTATACAATAGACATAATGTATGAAGACTAAACAAAACACCACCACTAGCCAACCACCCATACCCTGATGTAATAAGTGGCTCTCTTTTAGACGGAGTTTGGAGGTTTAGATGTATAAAACTTTATCCTTGTTTGTATTTGTTGGACCTCTTGAGTTTTGATGATGACTACACTTTATTTAAACGAACATGTTTTTAGAGATTGTGTGCAGGTCGATATCCGGTCGTGATAATGATCGTTGATAGTACCTATGCCTTAGCTTATGGAAACGTACATGTCAAAAGGTTTCAATTGATGTTAGGAGAAGTATATCGCTTGGGATGTAAAATGGAGACAGCAGATCTACTGTTCCCAAGTTGGATGTTCTAGCTAAACTGAAGTCTGGAGACAGCACACTGTTCCTGAGCTGAAGGTTGACTACGTTGACTAAAAATTCTGGTTATCATATTTTAATTATTATTTTTAGTTAATGTATTTTAAATTAAATTGTTGCAGTAAAAATTTATTTAAGATAATTGGCAAATCGTTTTTATTGAATAAAATGGATTCACGTTTTAATTCTTTAAGATCCTTTATTTTAGGATCTATTTTTAATAAATCTTGGATTTGTTAAAAATAGAATTAACTAACTTTGAATTGGTCTTAGCAAATCTTTTCAGCCGGTCTTTATTCCTAAAAAATAGCAAGCAATCATTCCCACTAAGATTAACCGTTTTCTAAATATAGCATGAAGTTCCAGCCATTAATTTGGGGAACAGGAATTACTACTGAAGAAACTGCTACTTTAGGGAACAGCGGTTATTAAGGGAACAGCGGTTATTGTTTTTGTACACGTGTGATTTGACTTAATCAAATCTTATGGAAATAACCGTGTGTTTGCTTAATCCACATTACTCCCATGATCTCTTGATAGTGGGATGATGGATTGGATTATTCCACTTTCTTAGGAATATTATTTTCTATAAATTGCAAGATAATTCCGGTTTTTAAAGTGAAGAGATGTAATCCAACGTTTTGTGCTTAAGTATTTTTCATACGTTTTTGTTGGATTTTACAAGAAATATTTTGTTCTTAAAGTTGCCAATTAATTTATAATATTTTCTTGATGCAACTCTTTTAATTTATTTTAGAGAATTTATATCCTTTTTGTAAGGGTTTTTGAGAGTTTATGTAATTAGACTCGGGTGAGTCTAAGGGGGAAATTAGATAGCTTTGAGTGAAGCTAGAGAGGATTAGCTTGTAGAGAAGCTAAGGTTGTTGCTTGGAGTAAAGCAATTAGAGAGAAGAGGAGTCGGCCTAGGTGTTACGCTTCGAGTGAAGCAAGGTGTTTATTGTGATTGTAACTAATTGCCTTAAACATAGTGGAGTTTTTGAAAATCCCAAGTGGTCGTGGTTTTTCCTTTTGTTTAGGCCCAAAAGGTTTCCACGTAAAATCGTGTGTCTCTCTTATTATTTTGCTCTTAGTTTAAGCTTTATTTATTTTGAATAATTCCGCAAAAACAGGGCACAATCGCTTAAACTTGCAACAACAACAATTCACCCCCCCTCTTGTTGCTGTTCCCGTTCCTAATTGAATCAACAATTGGTATCAGAGCCCTGTTCCCAGAAGATCAGGAAACCCTGAGGGCAGATTCTGGTGTTCCCGAAAAATGTCAATTATGAACGAGCGAATGGAAGAAGGGTATTCAACTCAAAGACCGCCAATGTTCGATGGAAAATTCTATACATATTGGAAAAATAGGATGGAGATCTTTATCAAAGCGGAAAATTATCAAGTTTGGAGAGTCATAGAAATCGGAGATTTTGAGGTAACCACTACTAACTCCAACAATGAAATTGTCCCCAAACCTATAACCGAATATGAAAAAGAAGATTTTCAGAAAATGGAATTAAATGCTCTTGCTATAAAATTACTTCATTGTGGTCTTGGACCAAACGAGCATAATAGAATTATGGGGTGCAAATCCGCTAAGCAAATTTGGGACCTGCTTGCTGTTACCCATGAGGGAACAAGTGAAGTAAAACGGTCCAAAATTGATTTGTTAATGTCTAAATACGAGAGATTTGTTATGGAGCCCAGAGAAAGTATCCAAGAGATGTTCACTAGGTTCACCAACATAACAAACGAGCTTGTCTCTCTTGGAAGAATAATTCCCACTGATGAACAAGTAAGGAAGATTCTTAGGAGCCTTCCTCAAGATGAGCGCTGGAGGGCCAAGGTTACTGCTATACAAGAGTCCAAAGATTTTACAAAGTTTAATCTAGAGGAGCTGGCTGGTTCCCTAATGACGCATGAATTGCATTTGGGAACAGCAGACAGTTCCAGGAACAAGGAACTGGCTCTGGCAGCGGGGGAACAGGACGAATCAGAATGTGATGAGGAAGAGGCTGCTTTGTTGGTACGAAAATTCAAGAAGTTCTTCAGGAACAGCAGGTATGCAAATCAAAGAAACAACAAAGAAAGAAGAACAAAAAATCTTGAATGCCACAAATGTGGAAGTACCGAGCACTTCATCAAGGATTGCCCAACATGGAAAAATGAAAAGGGCAAGGGAAAGACAAGAGATTCAAGAAGACCGTTGAACAAAGAGAATTTTAACAAAACGGACTTTCGTAGGGCCATGATTGCTGCATGGGGAGAAACTGAAAGTGAGAATGAAACTATTGTTCCCGAAGAAGAGGAGACAGCTAACCTATGTCTCATGGCTACGCATAAAGGCAAGGAGAAGCAGGTAAATATTTCTAATCCATTTTCTGACCATTCATTTAATCTAAGTAAAAATGAATTAAAAGAGTTGTTAAAAGAGGCACAAGTTAAAATTGAAAATTGCAATGATAAGTGTCTCAAGTTAGAAAAGGAACTTAAAGTAAGCAAAGACCATGTCTCATACATAAACACCTTTAGACATGATGTCCAAAACAGATTTTTCGGTTTGTTGGACCAAAATATAATCCTAAAGGAAAATATGGAGAGACTTAAGAAGGAAAATGTTATTCTTAATATTGAGCTATCACAATACAAATTATTAGGCTTAAATAAAGAATTGATAAATGCATCTACTAAGGATTTGTGCAATGATTTTCAACATTTAGAGTTGAATCCGGAATCCAACCGTAACAACAATAATAATCTTGAATTAAATTCAAGAGAAAAAGGGAAAATCAAAATAACTCCCAAATGGATTCTAGATGCTAAAAGTAAGAGATCAAAAGGCCTAAATTATTTTAAGAATAACAAAAGTAAGAAAGCTTACGTTGATCTTCCTAGAGACAGGTACTGTACCTTCTGTGGTAAAGCTGGCCATCTGAAGGAACAGTGCACCAAAAGGGAACAGTATACTGTCTCTAACAGAAACTATGTCGATAACATTCAAATTGATAAATATGATTCATGTAAGATCGACAAGGAACCCAAGAAAGTCTGGGTTCCTATAATTAACAATTAATTATCTTACAGGTCCAAGTGAGGGGGAACAGCTCATGGTATCTCGACAGTGGGTGTTCCAAGCATATGACGGGTGACAAATCTAAATTTCTCTCACTTGAAGCCTATGATGGGGGAACAGTAACCTTCGGTGACAATATGAAGGGTGAGATAATCGCCAAAGGAAAGGTTGGAAGGTCATGTTCCCACGCCATTGATAATGTATTTTTAGTCGAGAATTTGAAACACAACTTACTCAGCATTTCTCAATTTTGTGATAAGGGTAACTCTGTAAACTTTACTTCTGAAAAGTGCATTATTTCTAGGAACGACACAGGAGACATCATTCTTGAGGGAAACAGAAAAGGGAACACTTATATAGTGGACCTGGACACTGTTCCCAGAAACAGTCTAACGTGTCTAAGTGTTATAGAAGACGACCCACTTCTTTGGCATAAGCGTCTAGGTCATGCTAGTTATTCATTGATTAATTCATTAAGATCTAAAGACCTAGTTAGAGGACTACCATCTATAAAATTCCTTAAAGAGGAAATATGTGATCCTTGTGCCAAAGGAAAACAAGTAAGGTCATCTTTTAAACCAAAGAATGTTGTGACCACCTCAAAAACGCTTGAATTATTACACATGGATTTGTGTGGACCTATGAGAATACAAAGCCGTAGTGGCAAGAGATATGTGTTTGTTATTATTGATGATTATAGTAGATTTACATGGACTTTATTTCTAGTTAGTAAAGATGAAGCCTTTAATGAGTTTGTTTCTTTTGCTAACAAAATACAAAAATCTACCAACAATCAAATTGTTCACATAAGGTCAGATCATGGTAAAGAATTTGAAAATTCAAGCTTTATGAGTTATTGCAATGAACATGGAATAAGTCACAATTTTTCCGCCCCTAGAACACCACAACAAAATGGTGTTGTAGAAAGGAAAAATAGAACTTTAGAAGAAATGGCTAGAACTATGTTAATTGCTAGTGGTTTACCTAGAAATTTTTGGGCCGAGGCTGTTAATACTGCATGTTATATTTTAAATAGAGTATTGATAAGACCAATCACTTCTAAGACACCCTATGAACTGTTTAAAGGTGTTAAACCAAATATTGCCTATTTTCGTGTGTTTGGATGCAAATGTTTTGTACATGTTAATGGAAAACGGAATATAGGTAAATTTGATGAAAGAAGTGATGAAGCAGTATTTCTTGGCTACTCATCTCAAAGTAAGGCATATAGAGTCTATAACAAAAGAACAATGAGTGTGGAAGAATCCGTTCACATAATTTTCGATGAAACTAACTTTTTGTCAAGTGAACAGGATACAAATAATTTTAAGATAGGTCTTGCAAATCTAGAAGAAGATGATGAAGAATTGAAAGTGCATGATCAAGAAACAGCTGGTGAACAGCCGGTTCCAGCAGAAGCAGAAAGTACTGATCAAGTTCAGGAACTGCCAGAACATCAGGAACAGCAGACTGTTCCCAATCCAGCTGTTCCCACAGATGAGCAGAACAATCCAGTAGCTGAACAGAATGTTAATCAAGCTGATGAACCAGAACATGCTACTGTTCCCACAAGAGATTTTATGCCAAAACCTTGGAGATATCAAAAATACCATCCTCTTGATTTGATTGTAAGTGACTTAAATAAAGGAACACAAACTAGATCTCAAATGAGAAACTTTTGTGCACATTTTGCGTTCCTATCATCACTTGAACCCAAAAATCACGAAGAAGCTCTAAAGGATTCCGAATGGGTTGTAGCCATGCAAGATGAATTGAACGAATTTGAAAGGAACAAGGTATGGCATTTAGAACCCAAACCGAAACACAAGAAGGTAATTGGTTTGAAATGGGTATTTCGGAACAAACTAGATGAGCATGGAATAATTGTAAGAAACAAAGCAAGGCTCGTGGTCAAAGGGTACAATCAACAAGAAGGTATTGATTATACTGAGACATTTGCTCCAGTAGCAAGGTTAGAAGCTATTAGAATTTTAATTTCTTTTGCTGCATTTATGAACTTTAAATTATATCAAATGGATGTGAAATGTGCTTTCTTGAATGGTTTTCTTGATGAAGAAGTTTTTGTTGAACAACCACCTGGCTTTGAGAATACCTCGTGTCTTGATCATGTTTATAAGCTTGATAAAGCTCTTTATGGGTTGAAACAAGCTCCTAGGCAATGGTATGAAAGACTATCAAAGTTTTTGATTCAAAATGACTTTATTAGAGGTAAAATTGATAAAACCTTATTCTTTAAGAATAAAGGTTCCAATATATTAGTTGTTCAAATATATGTTGATGATATTATTTTTGGTGCCACAAATGAATTGCTATGTAAAGAATTTGCTAACCTTATGAGCACTGAATTTGAAATGAGCATGATGGGAGAATTAAATTTCTTTCTTGGTTTGCAAATTAAACAAACTGCTAATGGTATCTTTATTCATCAACAAAAATATATAAAAGAACTTCTTAAGAAATATGGCATGAATAACGCTAAAACCAACCATACACCCATGGCTACTAATGTAAGATTAGATGAAGATACAAATGGAACAAATATTGACCAAACTATGTATAGAGGCATGATTGGATCTTTATTATATCTAACTGCTAGTAGACCCGATATTTCATTTAGTGTTGGTCTATGTGCGAGATTTCAATCTAACCCTAAAGAATCACATCTAACTGCAGTGAAACGTATTTTGAGATATCTAAAGGGAACAGATGATTTATCATTATTTTATCCTAAAAGTGATGTCTTTGATTTGAAAGGCTTTAGTGATGCAGATTATGCAGAAGATCTTGTTAATAGAAAAAGCACGTCAGGTATGGTACAATTTCTTGGCTCATGTTTAGTTTCATGGAGTTCCAAGAAACAAAACACTGTTGCATTATCAACCGCTGAAGCTGAGTACGTAGCAGCAGCAGCTTGCTGTTCCCAAATGATATGGATAAAGCAGCAGCTAAGAGACTTTGGTATTAAGTATGCATGTGTTCCTATTTATTGCGATAATACCAGTGCCATATGCATATCCAAAGATCCAGTGCATCACTCACGAGTAAAGCACATTCATATTAGGCATCATTTTCTTAAGGATAATGTTGAAAATAAAAATATTATTGTTAAGCATGTAAACACTAACGAGCAAATAGCAGATATCATGACCAAACCGCTTCCAAGGGAACAGCATGAGAAAATGAGATTGGAACTTGGCATGATCAAGCTGCATTAAAGGAAGTGTCATATATGATTCCTAGAGACAAAATGAAAATTGAAAATGATCAATCAACCACAATAATCTTGATTGAAAAATCAATTATCGAAAGGATCAGGTACGCATTTTTTAAAGGTATATACTTTGAATGTTCTTATGATTGCATGATTATTTTGATCAAACGGTAGTAGCATAATCATTTTCTTATTATAAATAATAAAAAACAAAAAATTATATATAAATTTTTTTTCCAGCAATTTTTTTTGGAAGTAGGAGTTGAATCTCAACATACTCCATTTTCACAATTCAAAATCAATTGTCTTGATTTGATAACTGCCTCTAGCACGTCACTTCATCAGGTATAATTACTCCCACTCGTCCCATCTTTCATTTCATCTTCACTAACCTTTCCCTTTCACTCAACCCTAAACCGTCATTCCTTCCACTTCCCTTTCACTCCGTCATTTTCCTTTGCTTTTCTCTCTAAAAACTTCAATGAAAACCAAGAATATGAAACCAAAAATGAAGCAACCTGTCCCTCTTCGAGTTATCTACCCACCTTCTCTCACTCACAAACCTAAGTCTTCATCAAAGGAACCAGAGGACACCCCTATGTCTCCGCAAACAAGTGGTAAAAGAACAAGAGAATCCAAGAAACCTTCAACCCACTCTACCAAGAAAATGAAGGTAACGCATTACTCAAATGCTGAAGAACTTTCTAAAGAAATGTCTGTAGGATTTGGTCTAGACAAAGAATGGTACGAATCTACAACCTTTCCTAAATTCCATGAAATTTTACAAACTCAAAAATGGGAATCACTTATGAGCGTATATAGCTGCAACCCCATTTACCCTGACATTATGCATGAGTTTATTTCTAATTTTGCTGTTCATGATGGAGTTTGTTCTAGTTCAATCAAAGATATTGATATTGAATTTGATAGTCTGACTTTAGGAGAGTGGTTAGGTGTCCCTGCTACTGGTTTTGATGTTTATCATGTTGGGTCTAAGATTGCGTTTTCTGGAAGAGATGAAAAAGATGTTTGGAGATGCTTGGGGGTTAGGCAAAAAAGGGGGAAAGTAAGTCACAATGTCCTGTCTCCTTTACATAAGTTGCTGTACAACATTGCTAGAAGGTTTATCTTGCCACGAAACTCAAAACGTAGTGAGGTAAGTCTTCGAGATGCAACCCTGATATACTGTATGGTGAACAACATAAAGATTAATTTTCCTTCCTTGATGATTTCTCATTTAAATGATTGTATAGCCAAACGTTGTATGGTTGGCTATGGTGGTTTGTTGTCATGGATTTTCTCAAAGTTTGGTGTTCCACTGGGTGATTATAGTTTTCCTATGGGTCCCAGCAATATGATAGGTGCAAAATGTTTGAGTAATTTGCGCCTTAAATTAAATGAGGAAGGGATTCTTGAAAATATTGTGGAACAGATTGAGATTGATTCTGATAATGAGGAACGGGAGGAAGAGGGGAAGGAAAAGGAGGAACAGGAGGAAGAGGAAGAGAAGGAAGAGAAGGAACAGGAGAAAAAGGAAGAAGAGGAGAAGGAGGAACAGGAGAAAGAAGGGGATGGAGTTAAGGAACAGGAGGTTGTTCCTTCTGAGGAAGAAGACCAGGGGTTGGAATCTAAGGTTTCTCTTGAAGAAGACTCTAGGGCTGAACCCAATAGTTTTCCCTCATCAAAGCCAACCACTCCACCAACTCATCATTTCACTCCACCACCACCTTCACCAACACCAAGATCACCATCACCATCATTTCACAAACACAGCTTTGATCAGGCAACCGTTCCTACTGCTCCCTTATATTCCATTCTTCTCAAGCTTGATGATTTGCAGGATCGCTTCTTCAAATTTCAAGATGAGATCCGTGTTTCCCTAGCCTCTTTAGCTGACCAGATGACTCAGATGGAGGCTCGTCTTGGCGCTAAATTGGATACAGTTGAGGTGCAAACGGAATATGTTGATGAAGATGCTCCTGCTTCATAGTTTCCCTTTTATTATTTTCATTACTGCTGTCTCTGTCTTTAAACAATTTCTTTCTTTTGGTACCAGCTGGGGTACACCTCTTAAACATTGTTAACTTTGTTAAACCTTTTTACATATGCTACTAACTGTTAGGTTTGGTTAATCTTTGCTTATCATGCTTGCATTCATTGTTATTGCTTTTTAATTTGTGCATCCTTATTCTCTCTTTGACTATAACTATATGTTTAGTGCTGTGGTTTGATTGCTTATCTTCTTTTTGAATGATGTCAAAAGGGGGAATATTTGGCACAAACTTAAATAATGCTTGAGTATGCTTAGTCTGATATACATTTATTCTGTTGAACATTAGGAACTGTGGCTATGCTCTGATATTCATGCTCTGATGCTCTGATGATTAATAAGTTTAGCTCAGTTTAGCTCTGATATACATACCGAGATACATACTTTGATTGTTATGATTTATATGCTCTGATGATTACTTGAATGCTATGATAAAAGTTCTCACAGTGCTTTAAGTTTTGTTTGGTAAGTTTTGTTTTGTTTTAGTTCTATTTGAAATCTTAAGTTATAAACTACTTCCGATGTTTTGATTATGCTTAAGTTATTTTAAATATTTCTAATTAATAGAGTAATTTGTTTTTAATGTATGCTTGGTAAATTATATTGTAACGATTTAATTTACTAAGTAATGTAGAGTTGTTTTAATCTCGAACATGCTCTTCAATATTGGTTTTACTCTATTTTGTTTTTAAGTTTGTTTGAAAAGTTTGTCATCATCAAAAAGGGGGAATTTGTTGGACCTCTTGAGTTTTGATGATGACTACACTTTATTTAAACGAACATGTTTTTAGAGATTGTGTGCAGGTCGATATCCGGTCGTGATAATGATCGTTGATAGTACCTATGCCTTAGCTTATGGAAACGTACATGTCAAAAGGTTTCAATTGATGTTAGGAGAAGTATATCGCTTGGGATGTAAAATGGAGACAGCAGATCTACTGTTCCCAAGTTGGATGTTCTAGCTAAACTGAAGTCTGGAGACAGCACACTGTTCCTGAGCTGAAGGTTGACTACGTTGACTAAAAATTCTGGTTATCATATTTTAATTATTATTTTTAGTTAATGTATTTTAAATTAAATTGTTGCAGTAAAAATTTATTTAAGATAATTGGCAAATCGTTTTTATTGAATAAAATGGATTCACGTTTTAATTCTTTAAGATCCTTTATTTTAGGATCTATTTTTAATAAATCTTGGATTTGTTAAAAATAGAATTAACTAACTTTGAATTGGTCTTAGCAAATCTTTTCAGCCGGTCTTTATTCCTAAAAAATAGCAAGCAATCATTCCCACTAAGATTAACCGTTTTCTAAATATAGCATGAAGTTCCAGCCATTAATTTGGGGAACAGGAATTACTACTGAAGAAACTGCTACTTTAGGGAACAGCGGTTATTAAGGGAACAGCGGTTATTGTTTTTGTACACGTGTGATTTGACTTAATCAAATCTTATGGAAATAACCGTGTGTTTGCTTAATCCACATTACTCCCATGATCTCTTGATAGTGGGATGATGGATTGGATTATTCCACTTTCTTAGGAATATTATTTTCTATAAATTGCAAGATAATTCCGGTTTTTAAAGTGAAGAGATGTAATCCAACGTTTTGTGCTTAAGTATTTTTCATACGTTTTTGTTGGATTTTACAAGAAATATTTTGTTCTTAAAGTTGCCAATTAATTTATAATATTTTCTTGATGCAACTCTTTTAATTTATTTTAGAGAATTTATATCCTTTTTGTAAGGGTTTTTGAGAGTTTATGTAATTAGACTCGGGTGAGTCTAAGGGGGAAATTAGATAGCTTTGAGTGAAGCTAGAGAGGATTAGCTTGTAGAGAAGCTAAGGTTGTTGCTTGGAGTAAAGCAATTAGAGAGAAGAGGAGTCGGCCTAGGTGTTACGCTTCGAGTGAAGCAAGGTGTTTATTGTGATTGTAACTAATTGCCTTAAACATAGTGGAGTTTTTGAAAATCCCAAGTGGTCGTGGTTTTTCCTTTTGTTTAGGCCCAAAAGGTTTCCACGTAAAATCGTGTGTCTCTCTTATTATTTTGCTCTTAGTTTAAGCTTTATTTATTTTGAATAATTCCGCAAAAACAGGGCACAATCGCTTAAACTTGCAACAACAACAATTCACCCCCCCTCTTGTTGCTGTTCCCGTTCCTAATTGAATCAACAGTATTTGATAAGAGTATATAATTTTAATATCATCTTAAACTTTTATTTTAGTTGGTTCTTTGACATAGTGTCATCTTTTCAAGGAAAACATATATATTTAGCGTCATATATGAGAAGGGTATGTGTTACCTCCACACTTCTAGCCTAAAGAGCTCTCGCCTAACGGGATGTGTTAGAGTCTATAACATACAAATTGAGGTTTCAAACATTAGCATACGGTTTTGGTTAAGATGGTTCCGTGACTGACCTTTGGCAACCTTCAAGAGTTCGATGGTTGTCTATAAATAGATTACTGCACCATTGAATGGCACCTCAGGCTAGTTATTCTACAGAAAATTCTCCCTAAACTGTTTCTGTTTTGGTACATGAGATGCATTAGCCACTCCATTCTAATGATATGTTAAAATCTATATGTTTATATAAACCTAAAAAGCCCTATTTTTGCTCACTGATTCTAGCCTTTGATCTTCTTGTTCCACAGAAATGGCTGAAGCAATCATAATGCCTGTAGCAAAAGTCATTCTAGGAAAGATTGTTTCCTTAATTGGTGATCATGTTCATGAAGAGATCAAAGCTGTTAAGTCGGCTAAGTCTGATCTTAGAGTCATGGTTGACAAAGTTGAAGCAATTTGTGCGGTGCTACAAGATGCAGAGGAGAGGCAATTTGGTAACCGGGCTATAAAACTTTGGCTTCGAGATCTCAAGAGAATCGTTTATGATATTGATGACCTCTTGGATGAAGTCACCTTTGATGCTTTGCAACGTCGTGTAAACAAAGGTCATTTAGGCCGTCAGCTCAGGTACTATCTTTCCTCGTCAAATCCCTTCATCTCTCGTTATCATTTAAGTAATAAAATTAGAGATCTTCGACATGATCTAGAGAACATCGTGGCTAAGAAAACCGAATTTGGTTTAACTGAGCGCCCAATCGAGTACCCAATTGATGAAAACAAGCATACTTTGGATGGAAGTTCCTTTGTGTATAAGCCTGATGTTATTGGAAGAGAAAAAGATAGGCAGGACGTATTGGACAGATTGATATCACTCAGTGATGCTAATAGACCTTATGTGCTGCCTATAGTTGGGATGGGAGGAATAGGGAAAACAGCATTGGCTAAAGTAGTGTATAAAGATGTCCATCATTTTGATCTTAAACTCTGGGCAAGAGTCTCGGACACATTTCTCATACCTAAGATCTTAAAGGACATATTACTTGATAGTGGTATTGACAATATACCCAATCATGATATGAATGTGTTGGTGAAAAAACTCCAAAGTTTGTTGGATGGAAAAAAATACTTTCTCGTGTTGGATGATGTTTGGGTAGAAGATATTGCGATTTGGATGGAGTTAAAGAACATTTTGGCAGTTGGGAAACCCGGGAGTGTAATTTTGATCACCACAAGAATCCCCAATGTCGCATTATGTATTGGAAATTTGGAGCCATATAACTTAAATAGGCTTTCAGACGAGGACTGTTGGTCCGTTTTCAAGCGATTGGCTTTCAAAGAAGGCGAGGAAGGAAAATATCCGGTTCTAGAGGATATTGGCTTGTCTATCGTTCAAAAATGTTGTGGCATCCCACTTGTTGTTAAGTGTTTGGCAAGTATTTTACGATGTGAGAGGAATGATCAACGATGGCTACAAATCAATAACATGGATAGTTTCACCGAGTTAGATCAGCAATATGATAAAGTGTTGCAACTTTTGAAGCTGAGCTATGATAAACTTCCTTCCCATCTAAAACCATGTTTTGCTTACATGTCCTTATTTGTGAAGAATATTATTCTTACTGATGATGCTGTATTTAACATGTGGACAGCACTTGGGCTATTGCCAGTTAGAAACAGAGAAGAAGATATTGATCATTGGAGATACTCTTTCATTCAAGAACTGGTGTCAAAGTCTGTTCTTCAAGAATCAATAGTTCATTTTAATGGAGTTTCTATCCAGTGTCAATTGCATGATCTTTTTCATGATGTAGCTAAGAAGATTTTGGGTGAAGAATTGGTTGTCGTTACTCATGAAAAGATGGAAGTTTCTGAATTCGGCAGGCATATAATTTGGGAATACGAGGGTGCAAGTGCTAGTGCTACTGGTAATGAATTAAAAGACATGGAATTTCCTAAGGAGCTCCTTAAACTCAAGCATGCAAGAACATTTCGATTTGGTTATGCAATGCGCGCCCATCTTAAACAGTCATTTGTTGAAGCGATAATCTCCAATTTCTGCTGCTTACGCATCTTAGATCTTGGTGACATTTGGTTTGAGGAGTTGCCTGAGACAATCGGAAACTTGAAGCATCTTAGATATCTTGATTTGTCAAATAATTGTATTATTAGATCGCTTCCAAATGCAATATGCAAGTTGTTAAACTTACAGACATTTTGTATTAGTGGATGCAGGCAATTAGAGGGGTTACCTAAAGACTTCCACCATTTACAAAGCTTAAAAAAGATCGAGTTGACAACATGCGAGCTGAGCTTAGTTCACAACAAGCTGATGGCATTGACTTCACTTCAACAATTGTGTCTCTTCGGGTGTCCAAAACTGGTATCTTTATGGGAAAATAGTGATGTCGGGAACCTCACTTCACTCCGACACTTATTTATCAAACACTGTCATAAATTGGCTCGTCTTCCAAACAATTTCAAGTTCTTAAATGGACTTCAGACACTAGGATTAGTTTATTGTGAAGAGTTGGATATGGAGGAGGAAGAGAGCTTAAAAGGCCTTCAAAACCTACAATTATTGATGATCCGAGGGATTCCCAAACTGAAAATTCTACCGCGTGGTTTACTGTCAGTTGCTGCTTCTCTTCAACATCTCGTAATAAGAGACTGTGAAGGGTTGGTGGATCTTCCAGATTGGTTGCATTGCATGACTTCACTACGTTCGATTACAATCGAAAGTTGTCGTAATCTCTCGGGTTTGCCCAACACATTTTGCCATCTCAAGTTACTACAAAAGCTTACTATCAACAACAGTCCACTCTGAAAACGATCGCCAAATACTTACGATGTTAAGAACAAACAACAATGAGCAAAATTAAGTTTGACAAAGTAACAAACAAGGACACAAAGATTTAAGGAGGTTCACCCAATGATGGCTACGTCCTCCGTGGTGTGTAGTTTATGTTTATATTATATCAAATGAATACAAACAACACTTCAATATGAAGAATTACAATTGAGATAGAGATAACAACAATAGGCTATGTGTTTGGCTTAAGGATTGTGTTTGATGTGTTTTGCATACTTGAAGTGTGGGTATGAGAGCCCTATTTATAGTGCTAGGTACTTGAAGATGAATGGCTCACATAAATACATAGTTAATTTAGGGTAATGAATACTATGAAATAACTCTAAGAACTTGAAAAGGCATTATCTCAAGAGTCACACACATGAGACTCTTCACCTTAATCTTCATTAACACCAATAATTCCCATGAATACTCTTCACCTTATTACACCCTTTTGGATTCCACAACTCAAGAGTCACACACATGAATGCAACCCTTTAATGTGCACTCAAGTCACACATTAGTATAGTATCATTTATAATCACATTAGTATACTACCATTCATAACACACTCCTATCAAAAACTTGTTCTCACACAACTGCCGAGAACTACTATTTGATAAAACATGTCCAAAAAATCCAGATCGATGGCATCTGCTTGGTTAAATAAGATGTAGTTTTGTCCAATGAATTGAAGGCTTAGGGTAGGATCCTTTCCTAGGAAGGTACTCTGTCTTAGCTCTGAGCTAGTCAGCTGCATTTATCATTCTTTTTTGTTATTATTATATAATGTACACCAAATAAAATTAAAGCATGTACAATACTCCTTCCAATTCAATATTATTTTCTCATTTGGATATTACACTATTCGTCAATCACTTTTAATTTATATTATATTCATCATCATTATCAACATCTCCATCATACCCAGTGTATTCCACTCATAGAAAACTATGGTCAGAGTCTAGGAAGGGAAGAAAGACGGCAGCTCATACCCATGGAAGAGAGTGCGGTCAAAGAGTTCTTCGGCTCGAGAAGGGTTTTCCAAGAGAGAGAAACCTGCAACATCAGTAATCTCCTATTACCAATTTTTTTTAGGATAAAACCTCACCAAACTTGTGTGCAATTAACTATCCTTTTTTGCAAGTCTAATAGTGCAGGTGCTTTCAGTTTCGTTGACATGTGTATGAAGCAAGAGTAGCAAAGAAGTTAATTCTTTATTGTTGTGCATTTTCCTATTTCCTTCCCATTCTTTCATGTTGAATGTGACTCATAAACTCCATGGTTATGGTAGTAACGAAGTGCTAATGTACTGAGGTACAACAGTATTTCTACATTGCTATAAGATCATCACTTCAACCAAAAAACAGAAATTTCTTGAACTCTGAATACTAGTAGATCAGTGCAAAAATTCCAAGCCTAATGCACGACAGTTTAAAGGAAAACATATTCTCAATGCTAAGAACAAGAACAAGTTAAGCACCAACTCACCAATAAAATCAATGATTAGTCGATCATCACAATATCTTCCATAAGGTTTACCAAAAAAGGTGATACCATTTGGATAAGGGACACGACCAATCACTGCACAGTATCAGAATTGGAGTCACCAAAGTTGAAAATGGCAGATATTTGACAATCTTTGGATAATTCACTAGCCCTTTTGCTTTGAGATCCAAGAGATGCAACTAATATAAAACCAATAATTAAGCCAGCCCCAATTGCAACTACTCAAAGACGGTTGTTAAATCCCAAAGAAGTGATGATATTTCTTATTGATACTAATTACTAATAGAGTTCAACCAAATCATGGTCACATCAACCTCTTTCCTCTTTCAAGCATTCACCCAACAAGTAATACTCATTTAAGTCCTATTACAAAACCCCCAAAGAACAATTTTCTTCAGCTCATTCACAACAGCTGAACTACTAAACTTTCATCACAGCAAAGCCTTTCCTCTACCAGGCATTTCATTAGACATGTAATAGTGTAATACTCAATATAGTTTAGTAATCCTTGTGACAGGGCTCAATTCTCACCACCTACCACCTACAGAAAGCAATTATTCCCATTCCTTTTTGCTTGTATGAATTCTCTAGTCTACTCCACATACAAAATTCCCAATAATCAACACTTTTCTTCGGCTATTGCTACCAAGTGTCAATCGGAAACTTGAAAAAAACTATTTTGTTATTACTAACAAAGGTAACGTTAGATATATTCGACCCCACCTAGGTGGAAGACACTAATGATATTGAAGTAATGCCTTAACGGAATGTTGTTGTATCTACAATGGTAAAAATAACTATAATCTCATCACATTAAGCTCTTTTGTCTTTCAGGCATTTCATCAAACATGTTCTGCTCAACGAAATTTTCATTATATAGGAGTAGCATTTTGTTTCAGTAGCTTCTACCATAAAACAGAATGAAATTAAATTAAGGATATGCCCAATTTAGTAATTAAACCCTAAAAGCTGAGATCTTTTTGAATTATTTCTCCATATTGCAGCTATAATCTCTTTTAAGAATGAAATTAAATTAAGGATATGCCCAATTTAGTGATTATTTCTCCTCAAGTCCATTTTAGTGATCTATACCCAAAAGGCCAAAAGAAGAATAGATTTCAAAGAACATACCTCAGACCTAGAAATCACAAAGTGAAATCTATCAGAATTGTACGGATGGTATAATTCAGGCTAATGTACAAAATTTTTATTTAGGTCTTTTTCATAGTAAATATATTTAATTTTATTAGTTAACTTAACATATTTTTTTTATTAATTTTTTCATATACAGGAGAGAGGAAAGGGAAGAATATGTATAGTCGATCACCCCACACAGCCTTAAAAATCTCCTGTCATATGAAATGATGTATTATAGTGATTAAAAATATCTAATCCGCTTGATCAGATTTGATAATTTGAAGCTTTAACATGTCAAATGTTGGTTAAAATATAAATTTTTGGGTTGCGTACCCAACCCCCATCTTAAATAGGATTTGGTACCTCAAGCTCTCAACCAACTTGATTCAGGTTATGGGTCATATAATAAATCTTAAGTAGGATTTGGTACCTATTTGATATGAAGTTTTTTTTTTTTTTTTTTTTTTGTGTTAAAATGAAAGTTGTAAAAAAATCTGTCACAAGAATACTTAATGTTGTTTTATTTTGTATTTTGAAGTATTTTATGCCATAGATAAGTCTTATATGCCAATATGTATGTAAATTATAATAATGCAATTTATTGTCTTGTGAATTTTAATTATAATGCCATTGTGTGGTTAAGACCTATTTTGTAATTACAATGCAATACATAGTCTTGTGAGTTTTAATTATTAGTACTAAAAAGTTTGGATAGATCGTTCTTTTAAAGACACAGCACGCAGCTCTTCAAGTTACACTATTGAATTTAATAGTGATATTTTAAACACTTATATTGTCTACAATACAAATATTATTATCAAAATTTCGCCTAGTCTTGGTCAATCCCTTTATTGTATGAGCAGACTATCGTTCTGAATAGTCATTCTGAGCAATGATACTAATTCTATCACATCGCTTCTTGCGAAATTCAAGAGCAGGAGGCACCTCATTTTTCATGATTATGTCATTTTGGATCCGAAAACTCTTCTATCTTTTCATATTTTAACCTGCAAAGCATAAATGACAACATATAAATAAATAATGAACAAATGGGACATGGATACATTCAAATTGATGATTAATTATACACAGTAAGTTAATTGCCCCAGAGTATAAACTATGAAATCCTGTATGGAAGGTAACTATAACTTTAAACTTGAAACTAAGGTTCAGTGGGAATTATCACGTGTTTATAGGAAATCAAAGGAAATGCCAAAGACACAAAAGGCATACCATTCTAGAGAAGACCTTCTTTCCTTGCTCATCACCCTTGTCATCCACGTCTTTGCTGAGAGCCGCAAGAAGCACCTTCCAGAACTCAACAAACTCATTTCCTTTCCTTTTATTGTTCTGCAGTATATCATTGGCAAGATACAAAAGTTGGATCTTTCGGGCCGTCTCAGAACTTTGGAACTGTTTATTCCATGTTGTGATGATCACTTCTGCTTCGCTCTGATGAAATATACACCAGTGTGACAAAGCTATGTAGGAGTTACGGTAATCCACATTCATAATGTCTAGCAAATGCAATAGAGAAATCTATTGATCCAGCAAAAAAACTTTCAATACCACTATGCGTATAAGGACGGCTTTCATAAAAATACGCTAGAAGATAAAATTAATAGCATACCTTAACTTAACAATCACGCATGTAAACTACAAAAGTGCATTCCCATAAAATTATCTTCGTGAAAAAAACTTGTAATACATGTTTCAGAAATTCAATAAATCAAAGAATTCATTCACTTCAGCACGAGTCACTTGGTTAACATAAAGCCATAGAAAGGAACCATGCACCCGAAAGACAAACAAAAATCTCAAGAACATAGCTCGAGATGAAGGGGAAGAAGATATAGCAGGGAGTTTCAAGGCATACAACTAAACAAATAAATACAACAAAAAAAAAAAGATAAGATAATGAAACAAAATTGCCAATTCCCAATTCAAATTCACCATTTCTGAGTTCCATGGAGTGGAGATGCTTAAACGAGAACAAAATAATTGAAAGAAAAACGTACCTAAAGGTAAGCGAAGAACAGTCGATGAACAACACATAATAAAGTTCAAATAAAGAGTCTAGTTCAAATGTATGAGAAAAATTGAAGATTGACGTCAACTTACATAAGTTGTCAATGAGAAAACGACTGACCCATCGTCCAAGAGAAACGTTGAATTCGTAGAAGGCGACATGAGCAGCAGTAAGAAGAAATCAGGCTTGTTCGTTGAATGGAAGGATCGAGTCGCTGAAGAACAGTGAGATTAAGGACTTTTGTGCTTTGTTGATCCAAACTGAGACATCTTTCGAAAAAACCCCTAGATTTAAGCTGTAATGGAGAAATCGGGTTTGTTCGCTCAACCCTAATTTTCATCTGAAACTATATTGAAAACGAAAACTGATGTAAATGAAAACTGAATCAGAAGTTGTAAATTCAGATGAAAACGAAAACTAATGTGGGTTCATAACCATCAAAAACAAGTTTTAAATACGGATGAAAACGAAAATAAAACCTGAAATAACAATTAGGATAAGTAACTTTAATTTGATCAGAATGAGAATAGAGGATTTCGCAAGGAAACATGCAGGTTATTTTGAAGCTTGAAGAACAGATTAGGTGAGGTTGGAAAGTTCAGTAATGAACTATAGAAAAAAAAAAAAAAAACAAAGAGGATATTCTAAAGCGTGAAGAAGCACAACGGGAAAAATAGAGTGAACAGTACTTTCACTGTTCATCATGAATAGGTACTCATTTTATAGTTAGAGGATATTGTGTTTAAATTACTTGAATATGTAATGTTAAGATCGTATATACTTTGTTTATTTCAATATTTTTTAATACTTTATTTATAATTTTTATTTTCTATCAAATTTATTATTTAATAAAATAATTTATCTATCATCTAAAATATTTTACTACCTCCTATTCAGCTGAATTGTCCCATTTTTTTTTTGGCACTATTCACTTATCACTCTTAATTTGTATTTTACTCTTAATCTATAAGTTAAAACATAGTCATATGGGATCTTGTTTGATTCGTCTCAATACAAGGATTATTAATATCAACTTTTTATAATTTTTAATTAAGCATAATTTGAGATATTAAGAGTTAAAATGTTGCCTCGACAAGTGTGAAAAGTCAAATGGGACAGTTCAGCTGAATAGGAGGGAGTATTTTTTTAAATTCCTTTCAACATTTCATATAAGAATAACTTTAAAAAAACAGAAAGAGTACTAATACACAATATAATAATTTAGAGGAAAATTTGCAAAGAAACACTTTATAAAATCAGTTTTTGTAAAAAAACACCTTTTAAAATTTTTTTTATAAAAAAACACCTTTTAAGAGACTTTTTATTAAAAAAACACCTTAAATTAATTTTCGGTGACTTTTGTCAACTTTCAGGCGTTGACTATGCCATTTGTCAACTTTCTGACGTTGACTTTTGAGCTCAAATGGCATAGTCAACGTCTGAAAGTTGACAAAAGTAACCAAAAACTGATTTAAGGTGTTTTTTTAATAAAAAGTCTCTTGTTTTTTTAAAAAAAAATTTTTAAAGGTGTTTTTTTTTTTTTAAAAAAATTGGTTTTATAAGATGTTTCTTTGCAAATTTTTCTAATTTAGACTAAGTTAATTTATACATGACTTACTCTATTATGATAGATGATTGCGAGAATATTAATAGTCCCCTAATGCTTAATCCAATAACAAATGAGAAATTAATACATCACATACCAAATTCATACCCTAATTTCTACATCCAATGTAAAATGTGAAGTAAAACACAGCATAAATACTTTTATTAATTATCTTGCTAAATATCAAACTTAATTAATATTGTAAAAAGGGAGGGATGGAGTAGTACACTACTAGTTATTAAACCGCCATAATATAATATAGGGTTCCGATAAGCTAATTATTATCCAGGCTTTCGACAACTAATAATTACAAATTTGATTAGATCCTGCTTGTACCCTTTAATCATCAATGGCATTGCAAATGCTCCTTTAATTGTTTTCCATCCTGTAAAATTAACATAATCCTATTTAATAAATTGAGAATAAAGAATTAAATAATGTGCACTATTCTAAGTGTATTTCTGTATTTATTTGTTTAGTAAAAGTATATTTGTGAATATTTTTAGTAGTAAATATAGCAAATTATATTTATTTGTTTAGCAAACGTATATTTGTGAATATTTTTAGTAGCAAATTAAAAAGTATAGGTGAAATAATTTTTTTCACCATACCGCTGCAAAGTAGTGAAGTCAGGCCCTTCCAAGTCAAGGCTGAGCGTATAACTGCTGGCCAAAATGGGGCAACATATTTGGTCCAATCTTCACACTTTATCTCCTGCAATTAAATGACTAAAGGGATTAAGGGATTAATTCTCATAAAAGATTAATTTTTCCTATTTTTTGTGCGCAAGAAATTCTCCAACCTTATCCAATATCAAAATAATAGTTTGATATAACTAATCCATTTGGCCCTAATGCTTATTGACTTTAAGACTGATTTTAAATCGATAGAATTCATTTCGGTTAAAAATTAACGATTTAGTACTTCCTCCTTTACTTCTTTATTTGCATCGAAACGCATTTTCGAGCAGTCTAATATGTTTGTCAGATTATTTGTATCTAGAATTATACATAATTAAAAATTATAAAAATTTTTGTTGTGTCAAGCTCCAAATCTCACCATGATGGAGGTGAGTTTAAGCACCTCGTAGCATACTCTTTGGCTTGCACGTTTGAGAATGAAGTTGTGAGTGCAAAGAAGTATGAGAGCATATGTTTTGGGTCAATCAATGAAGTAATGGATGAAGATGAATTGGAGTGCTTTAATGAAGGGAAGGCTCGAAGATCGGGAGGGTTTGAAGACCGCTCGACCAGTCGAGCCAAGATGCAGCACCAATCTAGTGAGCATTGGACAGCCGCTCTACCCGAGCGACATGCTGCACCCGAATTCGTCAGTTTTTGTTTTTGTGTCGATTTTGTTTGGGCTTTAAGCCCTTTTGTTCAATGTTTCTCTAATATGTTTTATGGCTATATAAGGAGTCTTAGATCATCTTTAGGGTATTGGAGAGGCACATACAAGAGTGAAAGCTAGGGTTTACACCATAAGAGTTCTTCCGCTTTGTATATTCATGTTTGTGTGAGATTAAGTTTAAAGGTTCAATCTTTACCTTGAGAGAGTGTTCTCAAGGGCTGTGTGTGGTGAGTCATTAATGTATTGTTGAGTATATTAATGATAAGATACTTGTTTTGAGGGGGAGGTATCCTTAGATACCTCATATATCTTGTGTTTTGTGTTCTCCATTGTTGTGCTATGTTTTTGTTGTTTTTTCTTTGCATTTGTTTTTGTGCTTGTTGTTCACCATTGCCATAGCCCATTCACAACAATTGGTATCAGAGCTTTAGGTTAGATTTGTGGGTTGTTTGGTGGGTGAAAATTAGGGTCCTTGGTAGAGAAACAAGATGGGTGATGGTGCAAAATTTCATATTCCATTGTGATGGAAAATCGAATTTTTCGGTATGGAGGAGAATTGTAGAAGACTTGTTGGTGCAACGGTGTTGATGATGCTCTTGAAAAAAGCAAGCCCACAACAATGGATGAAGGAAAGTGGGTGGCCATGAAGAAGAAGGCGATGATCACTATTAGGCTTGCCATAGCACCCGAAATCAAGTACAACTACTTGATGGAGATCGATCCCGGTGTGTTGTTGGAGAAACTTCAATTGGTGTATGCTTCGAAGTCTCTTACCAACAAGTTATGTTTGAGATGGGAGTTGTATCAACTCATAAAGGAGGATGATACAAGTATACAAGATCATATCAACACATTTAATCAATTAGCGTGCCAATTGTTGAATGTCGATGAGAAGCTTTTCGATGAGGAGAAAGCCCTACTATTCTTGGCTTCACTTCCTAAAAGCTATAAGAATATAGTTCAAACGTTGCTCCTTGGGAGGGAATCTATAACACTAGATCAAGCATTGGTGGTGTTGAGGGAGAATGATAGGTTTATGGAGAGACATAATGAGAAAGACAAGAAGGGGAGTAGTGAGGCACTATATGGTGAGGGTTCAAGAGAGAGAGTAAAAGATAAGGGTTATCAAGTAAGGGGGAAGTCTCAAGGGAGAAATGACTATAATAACAAGGAGATGAAGGAAGACCTCAAGAAGATGAAAGACTTGAGTGTTGGGAGAAGAGATGGTGAAAGTAGCGGAGATGCTGCTCTAGGCTTTGTTGATGATGACTATGATGGCGCGCTTTTAGGTGATAGGGGAGTGACTTGTAGTAAGGTATGGTGATCAACTCCGAATGCTCATTCCATATATGTTGTGAGAAAGAGAAATTTGCTAAGCTTAGTTATGTGGAAGGTGGAAGGTATTGGTGAGATTGTGATTGTGACACATGATGGTGTCAAGAGGAAGCTAGGTGATGTGAGGTATGTTCTTAAGCTTGAGAGGAACCTCATTTCACTTGGTAGATTGGAGTCTAAGGGATGCACCTTCAAAGCTAGTGATGGGTTGTTGAAGGTCATTAAGGGGAGCATGGTGCTCATGAGAGGTAGGAGGAGTCAAAGCAACTTGTATGTGTTGCAAGTTGATGGTGGTTTCCTAGGCCGCAATGATGGTTGCAAGTCACCCAAGAAGGTGACATTTGATAATGATGAGAGATTTGGGCTTGAGGGGGAGATTGTTGTGTCAAGCTCCAAATCTCACCATGATGGAGGTAAATTCGATCACCTCATAGCATACTCTTTAGCTTGCACGTTTGAGAATGAAGTAGTGAGTGCAAGGAAGTATGAAAGCATATGTTTTGGGTCAATCAATAAATTGATAGATGAAGATGAATTGGAGTGCTTTAATGAAGGGAAGGCTCGAAAATCGGAAGGGTTTGAAGACTGCTCGATCAGCCGAGCAAGAGTGGCTCGATCGAGCCAAGAAGCAGCACCAATCCAGTGAGCACTGGACAACCGCTCGACCAGGCGAGCAAAGCTTCTTGACTCGAGTGACATGTAGCACCCGAATTCGTCAGTTCTTGTTTTTGTCCCGGTTTTGTTTGCGCTTTAAGCCCTTTTGTCCTAGGTTTCTCTAATATGTTTTATGGCTATATAAGGAATCTTAGAGCATCTTTAGGGTATTGGAGAGGCACATACAAGAGTGAAAGCTAGGGTTTACATCATAAGAGTTCTTCCTCTTTGTATATGCATGTTTGTGTGAGATTGAGTTTACAGGTTCAATCTTTACCTTGAGAGAGTGTTTTCAAGAGCTGTGTGAGGTGAGTTATTAATGTATTGTTGAGTATATTAATGATAAAATACTTGTTTTGAGGGAGAGTTATCCTTAGATATCTCATATATCTTGTGTTTTGTGTTTTCCATTGTTGTGCTCTGTTTTTGTTGTTTTTTCTTTGCATTTATTTTTGTGCTTATTCTACACCATTGTCATAGCCCATTCACAACAATTTGATATTATGAAAATATACGACAAGACGAATAAAACAAGATTTCAAATGACTATATTTTTTCTCGTATAATAGCTAAAATATGTAAATTACCATAAAATGATGAATAGTAAAAAAGTTGGTTTTGGTGTGTGAAAAAAAAAGGAGGAATTAACATATTAACCCATTTAGAAAGTAGAAAATAGTAGTAGTATGAAGTACGTACGTGGAGTTGAAGGGATTGAAGCAAATTGACATAATCGTTAGCAGAACACCAAGCTGGAAGATAATAAGCATCACATATTTTATCCAACAATTTTATTTCATCAGCTTTCAACGACTTTTCTGATTCAGAAAGGTTTCGATGACACCATGTTACTATTATTATCGTTGCACCTGGAGCAGCTACTCGGGCTAATTCTCTGACAAACTGAAATATATATAAAACAAATGAATTAAATATATATAATTCAATCAATTAAAAAATGGAAATTTGTAAAGAAATAACTTTTAAAATTCTTTTTTGTAAAGAAACATCTTTTATAATTATTTTTGTAAAAAAACGCCTTTTAGAGATTTTTTTTTAAAAAAAACACTTTAAATCAGTTTCTGGTGACTTTGTCAACTTTCCGGCATTGACTATGCCATTTGTCAATTTTCCGGCGTTGACTTTTGTTTTTATTTTTATTTTTATTTTTATTATTAATATTATTTTTTAAAAATTTTTATTTTTATTATTATTTAAAAAAAATAAAAAATTAATAAATAATAATAATAATAATAATAATAATAATAATAATAATAATAAAAATAAAAACATAAATAAAAAAATAATTATTTTTTTATTTTTCCTTTTGTTTTTATTTTTATTTTATTTTTAATTTTTATTATTATTTTATTTTTGTTTTTATCATTATTATTATTATTATTATTATTATTATTATTATTATTATTATTATTAATTTTTTTAAAATTTTTTTTTAAAATAATAATAAAAATTAAAATAAAAAAAAATTTAATATTAATAATAAAAATAAATAAATAAAAACAAAATAAAAAAAAAATTTTAAAAAAATTAATAATAATAATAAAAATAAAAAGTATAAAAATATAAAATAACAATAATAATAATAATAATAATAATAAATAATAATAATAATAATAATAATAATAATAATAATAATAATAATAATAAAAAAATTAAAATTAAAATAATAATAATAATAATAATAATTAAAAATAAAATAAAAATTAAAACAAAAGGAAAAATAAAAAAATAATAATAATAATTTATTTTTTTTAAATTTTAAAAAAAATTATTATTTTTTTTATTTTTGTTTTTATTATTATTATTATTATTATTATTATTTTTTTTTTTTTTTTAAAATTTTGTTAAATAATAATAAAAATAAAAATTTTTAAAAAAATAAAATTAAAAATAAAAATAAAAATAAAAATAAAAGTCAACGCCGGAAAGTTGACAAATGGCATAGTCAACGCCGGAAAGTTGACAAAAGTCACCGGAAACTGATTTAAGGTGTTTTTTTTAAAAAAAGTCTCTTAAAAGGTGTTTTTTTACAAAAAAAAAAAAAATTATAAAAGGTGTTTCTTTACAAAAAAAAAAGGTTTTAAAAGGTGTTTCTTTACAAATTTCCCTTAAAAAAATGCCAAAAATTTATAGTCCCTATATTTTCATTTGTTTTTCATATTCACTTTTTTTTTTATCCCAATGCAAGTTTAAATTTCAAATAATTCTAAGAATAATGTACAAAGAAACATCTTATAAAATCAGTTTTTTTTTAAAAGAACACCTTTTAAAATTTTTTTTGGTAAAAAAAATCTTTTAAGAGACTTTTTATTAAAAAAACACCTTAAATCAGTTTTCGGTAACTTTTGTTAACTTTCAAGCGTTGACTATGCCATTTGTCAACTTTCAGACGTTGACTTTTGAGCTCAAATGGCATAGTCAACGCCTGAAAGTAGAAAAAAGTCACCGAAAACTGATTTAAGGTGTTTTTTTATAAAAAGTCTCTTAAAAGGTGTTTATTTACAAAAAAAATTTTAAAAGGTGTTTTTTTACAAAAGACTGATTTTATAAAGTGTTTCTTTGCAAATTTTTCTAATTCTAATTGTGAGTATCTAACAATTTTAAAAAGTTGATATTTAAGAATATATATATATATTAAGACAAATTTATCAAAATTACATATGGATATGTTTTTTCATATTGGTCAATGAAAATATAGTCAAAATTTAACAATGAAATTCGTAATAAATTTTATTTTACAAAAACATATAAAAATGGTTAAAGAGTGTTTGGCAAAACTGACGATTTGTTTTGGCGTAGGCTGATCCCATTGCATTAATTAAATCATTCAATAATTTTATTATCAAATTAATTATCCTACAAAAATTATTCAAAATTTACCATTGAAATCCTTAGGTTAATTAATTTTATTTTTTTGGGTAAGACTCTAATTAAGCTAATAATGACAAAGATAAGAAATGTTAAACCTTGCTTTTGTCAGGCATGTGTTCACCACTCTCCATTGACCAAACAAAATCAAATTGTCCGTCCTCAAATGGTTGCTCCAACGCATCTGCTACTTGAAAGAATGCCTGCCAGTTGTCATTCATATCTTCATATACATTTGATAATCTTAATAAACAAACTTAAAACAACAAATAATTGCTTAAAGACATAGCCTTATAATGACACTCTTGTCAATCTCATAATAATATTAATTAATGCTTTTGTGTTGCGTATAATCATTAGTTTTAAAATTAAAATTAAGGTCAAAATAATTATTATTTAAATTTGTTTTATTGGAATTACTACATTAAAACTCAAAATTATTTACTTGTATCAATTTACGAGAAAGTTAGAGATAAGAGTATATAATATGTGTGTCTTGAACCTTAGCCATCATTTTTAATTAACTTTTACTTGACTTAATCAATGATCTCTTCACATGATATTTAACCCAAAATGACAAAACATCACGAATTAATCCAAATCTCATTTATTCTTAATTAAATTCAAATTTATTCATAGATAAAAATTAAAAAGTCTATATTGCCTCCAACCATTAAACGTAGACTATAAATACATTTATATAACATATTATATGTTATAATCTCAGAATATAATCTTATAAAGCATTCTATTTGTAAGTTTATGTAGGTTGTTGAGATAGTATTTTGAATGGCCAAATAAAGTTTGGTTTAAACCGCAAATTAAATTGGACTAAATTATAATTTTAGTATTTGGTCTGGTCTACGGTCTAAACGGTCTGGTATGGTTTTTTTTCAAAAAATTTACGGGTTACAGTCTGGTCCCGGTTTTTTATTTTTCAGACTAGACCAGATCGCAAACCGTACTAAGACCAAAAATCATTATTGAAAAAAAAAAATAAGTTGCTACGCAAATATTTCGAGATGTAGTTATTTTGATATAGTAATATATACTTCAATAATGTTAATGCAATCAACTAATTACAAATTATATATTTGGTGATTTAGGTGCGAAATATTCGTACAAATACATATATAAATTTGGCCAAAAATATAAAAATAAAAAACCGTAAAACAAAGCGTACCAGACCGTTGTAGAACGATTTGGTCCGGTCCGGCTTGAAAATTTTCTTGACCGAAAAATTTAATTTGGTCTAATTTTAATATCACAACAGATCAAATCGGACCGTGTACCTTATCAGCTAATCCCTGAGCAGCAGCCAAAGCTTGAGCTCTTTGAGCCTGTATAGGACTTAAGGTGATACCTTGGCATGTAGCCCCATACTTCTTGGCTATATATCTAGAGCTTCCCCCTATTCCACAACCTACGTCTACCACCTTTTTTGGCTCTCTAATACTCGGATCATCTGCAACATCATTATTGACTTTGAGATAAGACTTTGAGATAAGATATTAAGAAGTCCGCATGTCAATAACTAATTGATTTCATGAATGAAGTACTCCAGTTTCAATGGAAAATTCGAGTTCTTCTATTTGTTAGTTCTACAAGGAACGATACTTTATATTATAAATTTTGAATAAAATTAATTTTGTTTATTTTCATTTTAATAATTTAATAATATTTATAGTATTCATATATTTTCTATTAATTCCATCTTAGTATTTTTATATTGCTTATTATATCTCTACAAGTTTTTCACTAATTTTATAAAAAAATATTTACATTTTATCCACTAGCATTCTTTTAATACTTAATTTTTAACATTTATGGTCCTTATTTTTCCTCCATCAAATTAATTACTTTCTTTGTTTACTAATGTTCATTCTATTTAGACTATTTTATTTTAGAGAGAGAAATTAAATTAAGATTTTTAAGACATATACAGATAATAAAATATATCCACGTGACATCTCGTTAGGTTCGTCTTAATATATACCTTTTTATTATATATTTTTTATAATTTTTTATAATGCGTATTTAGAGATATTAAGGTTTTACTTAAAAAATTTGTAAAAAGTAAACAAGAAGAAAAAAAAGAACCAAAAAGAACAAAAAGAGTATTTAATAAAATAATAAATTCATCATCTATAAAATTCTATTTTTCTTAATTTTGGGATCATATTTTTGTCAAACGACTTTAATATTAAGTTTGAAATTATTGACTTATACTTCAAAATATTTCACAATTTTTGTTGAGATGTGCTCTAAACTTTTAACAAATTATTTTCTATTTAATTTACTTTTTTCCATTTTAATTATTTTCAATTAGTACAAAATAACAGTTACTCAAATTTCATGAACAACAAATAACTTTTTATTCATCATACACCTGCATGCATGTATATAAACCATTTTTAAAAATCATTTTAATTATTTTATCATAGTATTAAAAAAAAAAATTAATGACGAGCACATGTGCATATGTAGTTATGTACCAGGAATGCCAGCGAAGCGGAGGGCTTCTTCAATCATGCGAATCTGGGCGGAGCGGTGATGGGTAAGAGAAGCAGATGAAGAAGGATCATAAAAGCCATGATGCATATGATCTCCCCATATATCTTCCCAAATCCCTGAAGATGTGTCGTAAAACTCAGCTATTCCTTGTTTCAATTCTTCCCTTGTTCTTTTTGTTCCTGCACGTGTCATTTTCGAGTTCTCTACTCCCCCAACTGATGCCAATGCCGTCGCCATTGATATTAAGAATTATGATGATGTGGAATTTATGTTTTTGATGAGAAAAGGAGGGCGATGTAATAAGTAATATAGTGTGAAGATAATAAGGTTATTCCCCCCTGGGCCATGCGGGCGGGCCTAGATGAAACTTATTAAGGCCGCCGGTGCCTTCTGGAATTTTATGGATCATAAATTAAGTTGAAAAGAAATAGATTCTCTATAGAGATATAAGTTAAACTTTTTTGAAATCAACAAGTCGAGACCATTTCATCGTGAGATGAGCCCATATAAGCAGTTTAAGTAATACTCCCTCCTATTCAGCTGAACTGTCCCATTTGACTTTTCACACTTGTCGAGGCAACATTTTAACTCTTAATATCTCAAATTATGCTTAATTAAAAATTATAAAAAGTTGATATTAATAATCCTTGTATTGAGACAAATCAAACAAGATCCCATATGACTATGTTTTAACTTATAGATTAAGAGTAAAATACAAATTAAGAGTGATAAGTGAATAGTGCCAAAAAAAAATGGGACAATTCAGCTGAATAGGAGGTAGTATTATTTAAAAAAAAGCCTAATTAAGTAAGTTAAAGACAATTTTTTTGTTCAGTTTTTTTAAAAATAAATATTGAGCTAGCTCATATTAAACCGTCTCACAATAAGACGGTATTAATAAATAAATTGTGTTTTGCAATAGTAAATAAGTTTTTAATTTTTATTTGGTAAATTGAGTAATGAATTTGATAAAATTTTATAGGTGTAGAGGACCCATGAGAAGGATGACCCCTAAAATTAAATTAACTATATTAGTTTTGCTTCAGTTAAATCCAACTAATAAATTAAGTTCTAAAGTTTAAATTTACATCTAAAAAATACATAATAAGTGAAGATATTAGGTTAAAATAAAAGTATAATTTTACAAAAGGTATTTTATAATCTATATAACAATATTATTGAATTGAAATATTAAGCGCTATTATAACTGATCTAACCCTACACAGATTAATGCCAACCATATTTGGGTATGAAAAAACCCTAATTATGACAAGGCCAATGGAGTTCACATATATAAGTCGTCCTTGCTTGTCTCTCCACTCCAAAAGACAAACGTACCGCGTAATAAATTAATAATACTATAATAAATAATACTACGAATATTATAAAAATACGACTAATGTTAAGCAAATAAACTAATTTTTAATGACTTGGACTTGAAATATATTTCTCAAAGAGATGATCTTTTCAGATGCGTATTTATATATATGGTTCACAAGAAAGGTTACTCTAATAATTTGGTGGTTAGACTGTTCTGTGTTTTCTTTCTTCCAAGTTCTGAGATTTATCTAAGTCTTGCATAACATGCAGAAAGTTTCATACCAACTTGATTATAATTTTTTTTTCGACCCGATAGGCGGTGGCATCTCGTCGCAATATGCTACCAAATACCAATCAGTTACCGCTTGCGTATTCGCAAATAGCGAACTGCTCTGTTCGGATGGTATACCTCATGTTAAGGCAAGGTGGTCATTTGTCTAGGGGTCTAAAGTTAGAAAGAGCCTAAAATTAGAAAATATTAGTTAATTAATAGAAATATACACTTAAAAATTTACAATTTATAAGTAGTTCTTTTATCATTAAAAATTATATGACACGTTTACATTTTTAATACTAATTATAATATATATATATATATATATATATATATATATATATATATATATATATATATATATATATAAAAGGTCTGTCTTTGTTATTTTTCCAATATCTGTTCAGTTCAGAATCGACTATTCATAGGGAGAGTACATTTTTTTCAGTTTTCCTAGGGCCCATACAATGTCAGGAATGACACTGATACCTCACATCGAACAATTAAACATAGTGTGAATACTTTATAAGTTATTAAAGTCCTTCTTCTCATAACCATATAATTTTGGAATGGTATATAAATTTTAGGTCTGTCAAACAGATCAGGTTGGGTCGGGTTCGGGTTCGAGTTATATATAAACAAGTCAGAAAACCTTTGACCCAAAACTAACCCATTTAGTTAATTGGGTTGAAAATCACAACCTTGACCCGACCTGCAACAGATCAGGTCGACCTGATTTCAACCCACTTAACCCGTTTATAATCTTTTTGTTTTGGTTTTCAGGTTTTTAATGTTGATTAAATCTAATTTTGTAGGCTTTAATTTTAACTTTATATTTTTTGTTGTTTATTTTGTATTTACAATGAAAATTAAGAAAATATTAAATGAAATAAGTTTAGCTTATAATTATTGATTTAACTCGAAATTAACACATTTAAAAAAATGGGTTATACAGGTGTTTTTCAGGTTTAAAATTTTGACCTGAACCTATCCATTTAATAAACAGATCAAGTCGGATAAACCCATTTAATTAATTGGATTAAAAGTCTCAACTAAAACACACTTATTTTGAGTTAGGATTCAAATTGAATTAGCAGGTCGGATTAACTTTTGACATTTATAATATAAATTTCATTGGTTTATAAAATGTATGCGTGTCATGTATCTTGCTACGGAGGCATTAACAGCTACCAAATATTGCGTGTATTCTATAATTTGTTTTATATTTATTGCAATTCCATTTATTATCACATGCAAACAGCCTTGGAAATTATAATATGCTCGCAGTACCATTTGGCACTACATATTAACAATACCAAATGATATTGGGACACTTTGTCCCCTTAAATGACACTTGACATTGAGAGCAGTAATAATGTCTCTGTAAACATGCACCGATGTAATATTATATTCATTATATATATATATATATATATATAAAAGAGAATTAAAACAATGTGAGAGACTTGAGAGTAATAATCTACTTCAATGCTTTTCTTTTTATTATATTTAACAACGTAAGAGCACTTTGACTAGTAGTGATTGTTGCCGTATGCTATAAATTGCTAATTCCAACCAATGTTATACTCCCTCCGATCTTTTAATTTAGTCCCATTTCCTTATTTGGCAAAACCTTTGAATTAGTCCCATTTCTATTTTTGGCAATCCTTTTTTACTTAAATACCCTTAGTTCACACAAGTAATTACGAATATACCCCCATATACCTTACTTACCCAACTACCCTTCACTACTTATCCTTCACTACTTACCCTTTACTATTTACCCTTTTTAATGGACCCCACACAACCCTTAATATCCGTGCCCAACCTATATGGGACTATATTGAAAGATCGGAGGGAGTATTATATCTCTTTCTTATAATAATTATTTTTTATATTCTTTATTTTTTATGTCCTAATTAATCAATTTTCTATAACTTATACTTGAATATGGTTTTTATTTTTTATTTTCGTTCGCACAATTTTCTTTTAATATTATTTATATAATTTACTATTTTATCTTTTTGTTCAACAAATCAACTATTCAGTATTCAAATACATAAGTAAAAAAAAAAGCAAATGTAATCAAACACAAAGACAAAATAATTATAATTGAAAGCCTCCATTAGAAAATAAAATATCTACCAAATGATCAAACATTATATCTCACAAGTCACATCACCATTAATCAGAGTTACTCAGAAGAAAAGTCTACCTTGTACTAAGTTTTAAATACAGTAAATTATAAAAAACTATCTCATTTTTATACTTCATTTTGTAAAAAACTACCTTATGTAAAAAATTTAAAAAAAATTACCTTATATAATACAATTCTTTGCAAAACACTACCTTATAACCTAGGTTACACTAAAACGGACACGGACACGGACACGACACGGGTACGGGAAAACGCCAACTTAAAAATGGCGGACACGGGGACACGAAAATGGTAATATAATAAATATATCAAATCAAAGATAATTTTACAATCTTTCATTTGATATTTTGTAAATAAACACTTTAAAAACATAAAAATCACATAAAATACAAATAAGTACCAAATAAACAACATGAGTATTTAAAATAAGTCATACAAATTCAAAAAAAATTTAAAAATTTAAAAATCAAATTACAAACACATTAAAAAACCACAATTAAGAATTGAACTCTTAAGAAAAAATCACATTAAATTTTTTTTTTTTTTAAAACGTGTCCTTCACTCTTGCCGTGTCCCTTACGTGTCCTAGTCGTGTCCGCGTGTTCGAAAAAATATTAAAATATTGGACACTTCATTTGGCGTGTCGGACACGGATTTTCGCGTATCCGTCGCGTGTCCGTGTCCGACACGTGACACGTCTGCCAATTGGTGTGTCCGTGTATCAGAGCTTATAACGATTTTTGGCCTTTGACCGTTAAGTATAACCGTTAAGTATAACCATTGACCCTCACGTGACAGTCTCGTGAGTTGCAGTACAAACCTTCCTTTCCTTGTTTCTCTAAGATTTGCGTACAACAATGGCGGCTCATCTCTCTGTTTGCCTCATGAATCGGATTCTTGAAGGCGAAACGATGCTCTCGGGTTTTGTGAAGCCTTGAAACTATCCCTTTCTTCTTCCTTTGTCATTTTCGGTCCAATACACAGCCACAAAATCCGACCGATACCACTAATAGTCCTGCCAATCCATGAAGACAAAATCTGGCATTTCTTCTTGATTCTAAACATTTCTTATGTAAGGTAGATGATGATCTGCAACAATCATCCCTTTTAAAGATGAACACACCCAAGGAAAAGAAAGAACAAAAACGACTGCCAAATTAAAACCAACAGAGTGAAATGAAAACTAAATTAAACCCAAATGAACCCCATTAAAATCAACAGAGTGAAATGAAACCCAAATAAATCAACGAAAACCATGAAATGCAATGGAAACCAGCAGAGTGCTAACTGCAAAATAGAAAATGAAAAAAAAATCACATTTGGAGCTAAGATCAAATTAAAATGAACCCCATTCAGTCATAAGTCACAAAGTTACATAATTAATCCCCTAAATCATAAACCCTAATTAGAATCGGATAGTTGAAAATTACTTTCTCAAATACAAAAAAAGGTGGTTTACTAGTAAATGAATTGGACCGAAAATGACAAAGGAAGAAGAAAGGGATAGTTTCAAGGCTTTACAAGACCCGAGAGCATCGTTTCGCCTTCAAGAATCCGATTCATGAGGCAAAGAGAGAGATGAGCTGCTTATTGTTGTACTGCAAATCTTAGAGAAACAAGGAAACGAAGGTTTGTACTGCAAATCACGTGACTGTCACGTGAGGGTCAACGGTTATACTTAACAGTCAAAGGCCAAAAATCGTTATAAGGTAGTGTTTTGCAAAGAATTGTACTCCCTCCGATCTTTCAATATAGTCCCATATAGGTTGGGCACGGATATTAAGGGTTGTGTGGGGTCCATTAAAAAGGGTAAATAGTAAAGGGTAAGTAGTGAAGGATAAGTAGTGAAGGGTAGTTGGGTAAGTAAGGTATATGGGGGTATATTCGTAATTACTTGTGTGAACTAAGGGTATTTAAGTAAAAAAGGATTGCCAAAAATAGAAATGGGACTAATTCAAAGGTTTTGCCAAATAAGGAAATGGGACTAAATTAAAAGATCGGAGGGAGTATTATATAAGGTAGTTTTTTGCAAAACTTTTTACATAAGGTAGTTTTTTACAAAATTAGATATAGATTAGTTAATTTTTTATAATTTACTCTTTAAATAATGTCTTTTTAAGTGCATGATGTTTATAAACCCTACTAATAAGAAAAAATTTAATAATATATAAAATGTAAATAAAGTAAGGTAAAATAAAAAATTATATAATTATTTTTCTCATATAAAGATAACAATACAAATATTGTGAAACATTATCATCACATTACAAATATTGTGAAGTATAATATAAAAATATTATAAATAATTTGAAATGGAAAAGTAAAAAAATCTGAGTTATCATCTTCTCGGACAACATTTAAAACATTGCATTGTGATTTGTGAATAAAGAACAAATTTCTATCATGGATGGTAGCGTAGGCCCTAGTCTACATGTGCAGTGTGCAGTGTGCAGTGTGCAGTGTGCGGTGTGCCGTATGCCGTGTGAAGTATGCTTTAATAATCCCAATTCTTATATATTGTCATCCCTTTCATTTTATCGCAACCTCCTGAATAAATTACCAATTTGCCTTTGAATTTTGAAAAAATTACGATTTTTCCATTGAACATAAAATTTTCTATATATATCACACTCCCACTAAAATTATTCTCACCAAAACTAAAAATCAACTTACAAAAGCTAATTTTTGGAGCAAAAATTAAGTTCAATCCGCAAATTATTAATCGAGTAAGTTATTTTTAATTTAATTAGTTACAAAAATAAAATTAAAAAAAAAACTATGAATCGTCCAGATCTGGGCGATTCATTATAATTTTTTTTTTCCGTATGTTTTGGAATAATTATTATAAATTTTGAAGTATGTTATTATTGTTATTGTTATAATTGTTGTTAATGTTATTATTATTAATTTTATTATTATTATTGTGATTGTTTTTTTTTTATTATTAAATATATGTTTATGTTTTGTTTTATAAATTATTAATGTAAATTTATATGTTGTAATCGCTATTTATTTTTTTTTAGTAAGTTTTATATACTGTTTTTTAATATAATAGTTATTAATAATTAATGATATTGAAAAATATATATATATATGAATCGCCCAGATTTGGGCGACTCGAGCCCGGTTCAGTCGCCTAATTTTAGGCGACTAAACCGGGATCCAGTCGCCCAGATTTGGGCGATTCATTATAATTTTTTTTTTCCGTATGTTTTGGAATAATTATTATAAATTTTGAAGTATGTTAATATTGTTATTGTGATAGTTAATAATAATTTAATTTATTGAAATTTAAAAAAAATAAAAAATAGGTGATTATTATTTTTTATTTTTTTTTTAATTTTGATTGTTAAATTTTTTGTTGTTAAATTATTATTTATGTTTGAATTATTAATTTATTATTTGGTTTTTTTTGTTTTTTTTTCCATTTTTAATTTTTGATTATTATTTTGTTTAGAAATATTATTATTTTTAATATTTAATAAAACTGTAAAAAATTGTAGAAAATGGCTGGTAATCAAGGAAAATGAAAGGGTTTTTTTTAGACAATTTGAAATATAAATAATATGAATTAAGTACATCAATGACTACAATAATAATAATAATAATAATAATGACAGCAACAATAACAACAACAACAACAACAACAACAACAATAATAATAATAATAATAATAATAATAATAATAATAATAATAATAATAATAATAATAAAATAAATAAATAACGAAAAGTCAAATTAAAACTAAAACAACAACAACAATAATAATAATAATAATTAAAAAAAGATGAATACGTAAATTAAAATTTAAAAAAAAAAATACATAACAATCGCACAAAATGGGGCGACTGAACCATGGTTCAGTCGCAGAAAATTGGGCGACTGGACCTAGGATCAGTCGCCCAGTTTTGTGCGACTGAACCATGGTCCAATCGCCCAGTTTTGTGCAATTGAACCATGGTTCAATCGCCCACTTTTGTGCGATTTATTTATTTTTTTAAAAAATTTCCAACGATTCCAATCGAAAATTTTACGTACCGCATCCGACTCATAGTCGCTTTCGTTAGCCATATTTAACCAATTACGGGTTACAACTTCTTTAACAGTTTTTAGAGAGATAGTACCAGTTTTTAGAGAGATAGTACCGTGTTTGAATTCGTACTTCATACGCATCTCAGAATTCGATATATATAGACAAATCTTCCGCATTAAATTCTTAATAGTGTTATTAAGCGTGATTTACATTTATTAATTAAGTTTTAAGTCCAGTGGCAAATTTGTAATTTTTTAAACTCCAGGGGCAAATACGTAATTTTGAGGAGGGGGGGGGGGGGGGGGGGGGAGGGGTGGCGATACAATGAAAAGGGGTGGCGAATTTTAGTAACACCCTTAATAATTTATTCGTAAATGTATTCTTTCTTATACTCTCTCCGAACCAATTTAGTTGTCCCATTTTCTTATTTGGCAAAGTCTTTTTAATTGTCCCATTTATATTTTTATCAATCTTTTTTACCTAAATATTTTTAGTTCACACAAGTAATTACGAATATACCCCCATATACCTTACTTACCCAACTACTCTTCACTACTTACCCTTCACTACTTATCCTTTACTACTTACCCTTTTTAATGGATCTCACACCATCCTTAATAACCGTGTCCACGCAAATGAAACATCTAAATTGGTTCGGAGGGAGTATTATCATATATATCATAATATAACTTATTAAGTTATTCTATTTATCTCTATTTTTTCATACACTTTATATATTATCAATTGTTGCACTTTGTCATTATTTAAGAAAAGTAATAGTATTTTACGATCAATCAATCAATTTCTTGATACTTATATCAAGCAAAAAACAATACTCCATAAATAGTAGTAAGTCTATAATATTCCACTAAAATCGAGTATAATTTATTTTTTCACATCAAAACATGTAATTATTCCACTAAAGCACACGGTCCGGCTAACTTACATTATTCCATTAAATTATTCACTCACCCACATTTCTTAATCCTTGTGTCAAATCCCCGGAGGAGTAATCTCAAAGGGTAAAGAAGTATACGCTTATTAAAGACCCATGTCAAAATAGTATGCATTTTATCGGGCAATTTCATAGTGATTGACTTTTAAAGTCAAACTATCACAATAATGAATCTCAACCGTTGATTTCTATAACATAAAATATAAGCTATTTGTTTCTTGTTACTAATTAAAAACTATTAATAGAATGCAATAAAATATTTAAAGATATTAGATAGCTTTTAAAAATAATTTTTTTCACATTAATTAATAATTATTTTATTTAATCGTCAATAATATCAAACTTAATAATTAAATTTCAATTTTATTATAGCTTAATTTGTTAAAGTAGTTGGTTTTAAAGCAGAATCACCCCATTCTTTAGTTCACGTATCACCACATATGTCACCATCAATCGCTACTAGAGATGTGTTGAAACTATCAGTGATCAATCAAGGATTCAATAGGATACAATCTTGAAACAATCTTCTTATATATAAAATCTCCTAATACCTGAGGAAAGGAAAGTATATATACAAGAAGGAAAACAAAATTAACAACTTCCTGTTAAGAGTTAGTTACATGTCTAACTAACTTTGTGCTTCTTATTGGTGTACATGGATTGATTAGACACCTAGTTTGGATATCAAATCTTGGAACTTGGATGAAGGAAGGGCTTTGGTAAGAATGTCTGGCAATTGTTGATGAGTAGGGAGATAAGACAGCTGAATGAGCCCTTCAAGGAACCTTGTCCCTAGTGATGAAATGGCAATCGATCTGTATATATTTTGTTTGTTCATGAAAAACGGGGTTTTTAATAACGTGGAGTATTGACTGATTATCACAAAATAATGTCACAGGTTGAAGATTAGTGAGGCCAAAATCATGAAGAAGCCTGATGAGCCAGGTCACTTCAGCAGAAGCAGAAGCCATAGCCCTGTACTCAGCTTCTGAGCTGGAACGAGAAATAGTTGATTGCTTCTTGGACTTCCAGCTAATAGGGGAATTACCTAACATAATAAGATAACCAGTAATAGACTTCCTGGTGTCCACACAAGAAGCCCAATCTGAGTCAGAAAAGGCCTGAAGATTGAGCTTAGTAGAACCCTGGAGAACAATGCCTTGGCTAGCAGTAGAAGACACATAAGAAAGAGTATGTTTGAGGGCAGTCAGGTGATGATCAGTAGGTCGCTGCATGAATTGGCTGAGGGTTTGCACAGAGTAAGACAAATCAGGCCTTGTATGTGTAAGGAAGTTGAGCTTGCCAACAAGACTTCTATACATTGTGGGATCAGGTAAAGGAACCCCTTGAAAAGCAGAAAGGTTGAGTTGAGAGGGCAAAGGAGTGAGCACAGGCTTAAGATCAGTGAAAGCACTATCATGGAGTAATTCTTTAGTAAATTTTTCTTAAGTGAGAATGATGCCTTTATCACTAAAACTGGCTTCCATGCCAAGAAAAAAATGTAGAGAACCAAGATCCTTGATGCTTAAAGTAGTGTGGAGATGAGTTTTGAGAGCCTCAATGATGGTAGGATTAGTGCCAGTAATCAAAATGTCATCAACATATACAACAAGAA
Organism: Amaranthus tricolor; assembly: GCF_026212465.1. Classification (NCBI taxonomy): domain Eukaryota; kingdom Viridiplantae; phylum Streptophyta; class Magnoliopsida; order Caryophyllales; family Amaranthaceae; genus Amaranthus; species Amaranthus tricolor. The sequence continues at coordinate 35,389,263 of NC_080049.1, read as the reverse complement.
GAATAATATTAGGACCAGATCTTTGTATGAAAAGAGAATAATCAGATTTAGACTGAGTAGAATTCTGTGCAATAAGGGTAGTAACCAACTTAGCAAACCATTGGTGTGATGCCTGTTTCAAACCATAAAGAGATTTTTGTAATTTACACACTTTGTTGGCTGGAACAGTAAGGCCCTTAGGGACTTTCATGTATGCCTCTTCATGTAAATCACCATGAAAAAAGGCATTGTTAACATCCAACTGATAAATGGGCCAATGATGATGTGCAGCCACAGCAAGTAAACATCTAATAGTGGTGATCTTTACAACAGGAGAAAAGGTCTCCTCAAAATCTATACCATACTTTTGAGTGAAACCCTTGGCAACAAGTCTAGCTTTATGTCTTTCTAAAGTGCCATCAGCTCTCAATTTAGCTTTAAAAACCCATTTACATCTAATAGGTTTTTTTTGGGGAGGAAGGTCCACAAGGGTCCAGGTGTGATTAGATGCAAAGGCTTGAAATTCCTTGTGCATAGCTGCAACCCAATGAGGAGAGGAGGCAGCTTTAGCATAAGATTTGGGTTCAACATATTGTTGATGTTGGTGAGATATGTTTTTGTGGATGCAGAAAGAGCAGGTGAAGAAACAATGTTACTCCAGTGGATGGAGGTAACATGATTGCAGTGATAAACTTGGAGGTGGGAAGGTGGTTTAATGGTTCTTTAGGACCTTCAAAGGGAAGGGACAACAGAAGGGGAAGGAGTAGGTGGTGCAAAATGGAGAGTAGGAAGATCAGAAGATAAGGGGGACATAAGAGAGTTAGGAGTAAAGGTGGTAGAAAAAGGGAGGTTAGGCTCAGGAATATCTATAAGGCAAGGATCAGAGGTGGAATGTGGAAGAAAAAATTGAAAAGGAGGGGTAGAAGAAGAGGAGGTAGAAAGATAATGATAAGGAAAATGTTTTTCAAAGAACACAACGCCCCTAGAGACAGTAACAGACTTGGTTTCAAGATTAAGAACTTTGTAACCCTTGTGTTGTGGAGAATAACCTATGAAAACATGAGGTGTAGCTCTTGGAGAAAATTTATGGCGCCCTTGTTTGAGGGTGGAAACATAAACTAAGCAACCATAAGTTTTAAGGATAGAGTAATCAGCGACTTTGTGATAGAGAAGTTCATAGGGAGTACAACCATTGAGAGTTGGAGTAGGAGTTCTATTGATAAGAAAAGTGGCACATTGCAAGCAGTCTCCCCAAAAGGATTTAGGTAGTTGAGATTGGAAGGATAGGGCTCTGGCTATTTCTAAAAGATGACGATGTTTGTGTTCCACAATCTCATTTTGTTAGGGGGTATCTCAACAACTAGTTTGAAGGAAAATCCCATGTTGTCTGTAGAAGAGGAGAGCATTGCCCTCAGTGAGCTCTTTGGCATTGTCACTCCTGATGGACTTAACTTTGCTATAAAACTGGTTTTCAACAAGAAAAACGAATTGTTTGAAGAGAGAAGGGAATTCACTCTTGTGTTTAATGAGGTATGTCCAAGTAAATCTGGTGTGATCATCAACTAGGGTCATAAAGCCAATGTGAGACTGTCTGGTGGGAAACTTGTAAGGCCCCCAAATATCAATGTGGATAAGGTCAAGAGGATGAGAATTGTGAGTAACACTATGTGAAAAGTGTAACCTAGTTTGCTTGGCCACAGGACAAATAGTGCAAAAATAATTAGAATCAATCAATAAAGAGGGAAACAATCTTTTCATTAAATGCATAGGCATATGCCCTAGGCGAAGATGCCACAATTTTGAAGTACAATCTTTCTTAATATGATGTGTGATATTACAGCTATCAATTTTGTGAGAAGGAGTACAATCTTGTGAAACAAGAGCAGGCACAATCTTTTTGCTCGAGAAATGCACTCTTGCATCAGTTTGATAAAGACCATGAGTGCTCCTACCAAGAAGCCATGGAGTTGTGGTCAAGTTGGCCTGAATAAAACAACCAGTAGAAGTAAATAAAATGTGACATGATAAATTTTGGCATAGCTTATTAACAGAAACCAAATTGAAGTGAAACTCAAGGACATATAGCACTTCTCTTAAGGTAATACCATTACTAAGGCAGACTGTGCCAATGCATTGAACATGAACCTTTCTCCCATCTGGTATGGTAATAATATGATCTTGAGCATGCATTGGAGTATAGGAATGAAAGAGATTGAGATCATAGGTGATGTGGTCTGAAGCATCACTATCAAGAATCCAAGAAGAAGTTTTGTTAGCAGCAAAAGAAGATGTACCTACAAAAAGGGCATTGGTAATAAGAGGATCAGAGGAACATGAGGCTTCTTTTCTGAAGAAGAGTCAGGAGATGTTTGTATTGACTGGTGGTGAGTTTGGTAGGAACAAGGGCATTAGTATCAGGGTCAGAATCACCGTTGCAACATAAGCTGAACCGGTATTAGGTCTTCTCCATGTATTAGGTTTGAATGAAGGTGGGTAGCCATGAATCTTCCAAAAACGTTTAACACTATGACCATAGGCCTTGCAGTGGTCACAAAAGTAGGAGCCAGAACGCTTGTTGCCAGACATTTTTGGTTTATCTGGTCTAGTACCAAGAACAGAAGGCTTAGGTCTTTCAAAGGAAGCTTTTCTATCAACATTGAATGCAAGAGACTCATGATGAGAGTCATTTAGTTTACTGAGATGTTGATGTATGTGCTCCTGATCAAGGATTTGGTATGCTTGAGCAATAGTGGGTAACTCAGGCATCATCAAAATACTGCTACGCACTTGGGTGTACTTTGAATCAAGTTTCATCAAGAATTGGGTTAAACGTTGGTTTTATTGAAGTTTATAAAACTTCTGAGTAAGGTTATAGGAGCATTCATCACAAGAACAAGAAGGAAGGGGATTGAGATGATCTAGTTCATCCCAAAGGGATTTGATCTTAGTGTAAAATTCAGCAATGGACATATCAGGATCATGGGTTAATTGACTAAGCTCCTCTTGCAAAGAATACAATTGAGCATTAGAGGAACGTCCATACCTTTCATGGAGTTCGTCCCAAATCTCTTTTGCAGTTTTATGCCATTGAACGCTCTTGGTTATGTTGGGTTCAAGAGAAGACAAAAACCAACCGATGATGACATTATTAACACGTTTCCATGCAGCCAAATCAGAGGAATCTTTGGCGGGTTTAGGAGTCCTGCCATCAACAAAGGTGATTTTAATCTTGGTAGATAAAGCAAGAATGATAGCACGTCGCCAATCACTGTAACCAGAGCCATTAAACACATAGGTAACAATCTTGTGACCAACATTTGAAGGGTGAAGGTAATAGATGCTTGCGGGATTACTGGTAGGTTCAAGGGTGAGAGAGGAAGTTACAATAGAAGATGGAGTAGAAGATTGCGCCATGGAAGAAGAGCAGCGGAGGCAGAAGGCAAGAAGGAAAAATCAATTATCTGATACCATGTTGAAACTATCAGTGATCAATCAAGAATTCAATAGGATACAATCTTGAAACAATCTTCTTATATATAAAATCTCCTAGTACCTGAGGAAAGGAGAGTACATTTACAAGAAGGAAAACAAAATTAACAACTTCCTGTTAAGAGTTAGTTACATGTCTAACTAACTTTGTCCTTCTTATTGGTGTACATGGATTGATTAGACACAAATTGATGACGTGGAGTAGTGAACCCTAAAGGTCTAAATCCGACCAACCCTAATTGAAAGGTCTGAATTCACCTATTTTTGAACCCTTAAGGTCTAGGTCGGATGGGTCCAGAGATGCACTTTTGAGATATAGATCCGACCCATAGACCATTTTATGTTTACTTTTAAAATAAATTATATAAAAACTACTATGTGTATTTGTTTGTTTAATTTGAAACTTTGTTGATTTATATAATTTGAAATGCGATTGTTGCATTTATGTTTTGAAAATCGAAAAATTTAGTAAATATTTCGTTTTACAAATATAAACATTGTAAAACTTCGTATATATGATCTCAGCAATTTAGCATAAAGTAACGTACCAATGACATGAGAATTATGATAGTTACCTCATTTCACAGTGACAATACTACTAAAGAAATTAATTAATGGACAGCAACATTTGATTGTAATTTACTGCTTTTTTTTAATTATGTGTTAAGGAATCAATTCAACTAAAAATTTAAGTTGATGGTTGAGGACCCAAGATATGTTATATACTCTAACACGCCCCCTCACACGAGAGCCCTTTGGGCTAGAAGTGTGGATGCAGCACAGGCTCTTCTCATACCTAGTGCTAAATATTCCACTTAAATGAAGGGTGGTTGAGATTCAAACCCGTTACCTCTTTTCACGTTGGCTCTAATACCATGTTAAGAAACCAATCATCAACTCAACCAAAAGCATAGTTTCTTAACATTATGATATGATAAATATGATTAAATATAAGCATTATATAGATCCCAAACAAATAAAACAAAACAATTAAATCTTCTTGGTCATATATATATTAAAGCCCACTTGCACACCGTATGTCTCTATCACTTAGTTAACCCCATAAAATTATATGGATAATATTAAAAATGACAGAAGATGAGAAAAAATAATAATTAAAAAACAGTGTGACGACTAAATAAAATTAAAATTATGATAATCTCTTAGATACTAATACTATCAGATACACACAAAACACCTACATATTTGCGACACTCATAGTGCATGTTGATGACGGTGGTAAGGGTATTGGAGTGTTTCAGATGGAGGTTTTTGTAACAACCCGATTTACCGTTGACTGAGAAAACAAGGTCATCACGGGGTTCATTTCCCAAAGAACTTAAATCGTACTTTCAAACTTGAGCAAATGAGTCACCGGCTCTTTAACATAACTAACTCAACTAAATCTCAAACCAAACATCTAACTAAAACACAAAGTAATCATATAATTCACTTTAAGTCCACTACAACTAACATAACCATGTCTAATATACATTTATCAAAAACCTAATACAATACTACACTTCTCACTTAATCAGCTCAATATAAGATCTCTGTAACTCTAATCATTACCGCTAACCCATCATTCCCGACCGATTTCGATCTGCAAACAAACTAAAAGATGAAAACAACAGGGGGTCAGGTTTAACTGAATGAGAAGTAACAATCCAAACAACAAACACAATAATTCAAAACATAGGTTTAAAAGCAACATCAGTTTCCTAGATCTATATGCGCACAGGGAGTCTAGTTTGAGAGGTGCCCCATAGCTATAAGGCTATGTCGCTCTCGGGTGAAGCTAGTCAATATCTAAATGACAACTCGCCTCAAAAACAGGGAGTAGGGAACAATGTTCCTCAACTCCGTCAATGACCAGCTTGCAAGCCCAATCCATTGACCATATCATAATATCAACATAAGCTGTCACAACAACATTTATCTCAAAAATTTTCAATTTCAAAAGGGCTTTTGTAAACAATTTATTTTCAAGAAATGTAATCTGGCCAGACCCCTTTAAGAAACTGTTAATACTCACCGATAACGTTGCTTCAAGAAGTTGAGACCGGTTCACTGCAGTCGACTAAAAGGGCTTATCGACGTAATCGTATCCTGAAGAATGACAAAATCGCAACATCACCAAAGAGCGTTTGAAACTTAGTACTAATATATAACTTATTACATCTCCTCCTAAGACTATAGATCAAACCAAAAGTCTACTCTAGCAAATCTATTAATGAATGATGCACGTTCTAACTCAAACCTCTAATATGTCATCAAGATATTATAATCGTGATCTAAGCTAGTTTATACTCTTTTAAAGATTACTCATCCCTATAATTCTCTTTGTATTACCAATTAAACACAATATGTATAATTAAACCCAAAATCAAGAATATCCGAAAGAATCTATTAATCTCATCAAGAATATCAAACCATCTAATCAATATAAATAAGTATTCTATGCCACAATCAATGATTTTCCAAAGTACCTCCCAATTCATACAAGACCTTTAAATCATCCATAATCCTACAAATGATAAACACTTTTTTTCAATTTTCTTAATTTCTAAGTTCATACTTTTCATACTAATCATCAAGATCCACCAACTCAATTCAACATCCATAATTTCTCTATATAAGGTCATCAAACATAAAAGTAGCCATTCAAACCCACAAGCATCCAATATTCCAATAAAAACTACTTGCTAAAAAAAACTTAATTTGGCCAAAGATAACTAAAACAAGCATAATACAAATCTTGGCTTAATACTTGCCCTTTGATTGAAATTTCCTGGAAGAGTAAGCAAATGAATAACATACTAAAGAAAGGAAGGATTATATGTATAAATAAATCTAGGTAATTACGTAGGGTTGACTGGCTAAGCCATTACCTCAATTAATCATCAAAGAAGTGTCGAGGCAGGGGCTGTGCTGAGCACTTTCTTGACAGCAACACCCAAATTAGAGAAGGAAGGGGAAAGAAAGACCACTACCAACTTGTTTCTTGAAAATCAAGTCATTGAGATGGTCATGGCTTGATTCTTGAAAGAGAAAAAAATCAGAACGAATAAGGAGGAGAACGGATCAAAACAATAACACATAGAAATTAAGAGGATTCGAACCTTGATTTTACACCATCAATCGAAAGGAAATCCATTGATTTGTTCTATGAAACGAAGGCAAGCAAGGAAGATTTGCGGTGTCTCTTGCGAAAACCAAATGTAAAAGATGACTAAGGCTTGCTTTGCCCTATTATGCGGAAAAAAAAAAAGAAAGGGTTTATGCCCTAAATTTTGAAATTTCTGGAGGAAGAAGAGATTAGTTATACTGATTCGTGATGATTGAAGTGTAGCTTTGCCCTCATTAGATGCAGCTGGTTCAAATGGATATAGGGAAGAAGATGAATGTCTGATTTTCTTTCTTGTGTTCCATCGAATGAGAGGGAAAGAAGAAGGGGTTTTGAGTATCTTTAATCAAATTAAAAGAAAAAAAAAGAAATGACGGAAGAAATTAGATTGAGAATGTTTATGTCATGAGTATTTAAGGTTATACTTGTACTAATAATTCTCTTAAACTCATTCGTCTTAAATTATTAATTTCTTGAGTGTTACAGTTTTGGTTCGCGACTAGGTTTTTTTGTTGTGTTTAGTGATGGAAAACAAAAGTAGTGGTGCTAGGATTCGCGGTGGTAGGAAGAAGGGAGTTTTACAAGAAAGGGGTCGCATGGTAGGGGGTTTTCAGGGGAGAGAGGGCGGCTAGAAAGGTGTGGTAGTGTTTGGTGGTCGGTAGTAGTCACTATGCTGGTAGAGGAGGGTGGGTGACTATGTTTGTGATGGTGCTGATAGGTTATTTTTTTAAGTTTTTATCTTTATTTTTTAATTAAAAATAAACTGATTAGAGTATGACATGTGGTAAATCTGAATTTTTTTTCTTGGAAACAACCTGAAATTGAAGGTGGAGAAATTTGAAAATGGGGAGCAAATGTTGTTTTCAAAAATAATCAATAGATTAGGTTTCCAAAAGGAATACTCCCCTAATAATAGGATTTTTAAAGTACTAAACAAGCTATTTTTGGCTTACAATTAGTGTGGCACTTTAATTATTTCTTGATTAATCTATTACGGTCTACATATATGTTATATTGATTACTAGCTTAAGCTAAAAAAATAAATTTAAACTAGAAAGAATAGGTCTTAAAATATATAAAACATATCTTTATAAATCACTAGTGTACAAAATTTATGACTTGAATAATCAACCACACAACTAGTCAACATGTATCTTTCTTAGTGGTCATGGTCAGATCCCGTAAAACACAATTAGATTACTACCAGATAAAAATATATATCTCATACTCCGATGTAATAAGGTCGTAAATCAACCCATTAATCACGTAATATCGAATTTTATTATCTTATTATTAAAGGTTGATTTAAGATGTATCTATTTATATTCAATTCATTTTTTTGAAATAAAGATTCATAATCAACTTGAATCAAGCTGATTTTAACTTACTAATTAGCATATAATTGACAATTTAAATATACGTAATAACTAACTTTAGTGATATAACCTAAAAGGATAAGTTTTATCAAACTATCAACCAGATATTAGATCACCGCTACGATATGGATCATATTATTGGACTTTTATAAGGGATCACAGTAAGTGAATAGGAGTAGCGAAAATGCGAATGCTTCGATGGATGAGCGACATGCCTTGATGAAAGATAGAATTCAAATCGATGATATAAGAAAGGATTAGGAGTCGCAAATGTTGAAGCAAAAAATAAAAGAGAATAATTTAATATAGTTTTGGATTGTGCAAAGACAGTGTATTAGCGAACTGATAATTAAGTAAGATCAAATTTGAAACTCGAGGGACTTATAAAGAGTATAAATAAGATCATAGATGACTTGGAGACTGGCTGGAGTGGAAAGGGATAAGAAGGATATATTTAGACTTACTCATTGAAATAGTTGAAAATCGAAATGAATTGAAAAGAAAAATCCATTCGGATGACCGCGGAAAAGGATTCTCCATATTAATTGATTCACGTAGCTAACCCAATATATTGGGATTAAGACTTTTGTATCATTTATATTGTAACAAAGTAAATAAGAAAAATTTTAAAAAAATCAATATAAAATCATGGGAATAATAATATATATAGAGTATAATGCAATAAACAAGTTGCAACGCTGCAAAAAGAACACTAGTTACGTAATGAAAGTTATAGTAGTCACTTGAGAAAGTTACAAATCCAAAGAAACGACTTCATGTTGTATAGGCTATCCATCATCACATAGAGGTTACAAGTGCTATGATATCGCGTCTCGTAAGATTCTTATTTATCATCATGTGGTTTTTGATGAAATGGTTTTTTCTTTTTCCAAAGACTCCAAATGTACTCCTCACGAGTATGATTTTTTGGACGATCCCAACCCTTATTTCTTTCTCCACCATTCTCGACCAAGTAGTAACATCAATCACCTAACCCAATCCTATCTCCCGTTGAGCCTCACCTCCCTAATGGCCCCACATCATCCCTCCATCAACAAACTCCTTCCTTCTCATCTCAAAACGCTGGGCTTAGCCCAGTTGACAGCCTGCCAGCCCTTATCCCCCTTCCTATTGGGCGTACATCACACAGTTGACTAGTTTTTTTTTTTTTGTGTTTAGTGATGGAAAACAAAAGTAGTGGTGCTAGGATTGGCGGTGGTAGGTAGGAGGGAGTTTTACAAGAAAGGGTTCGCGTGGGAGGGGGTTTTCAGGGGAGAGAGGGCGGTTAGAAAGATGTGGTAGTGTTTGGTGGCCGGTAGTAGTCACTGTGCTGGTAGAGAAGGGTGAGTGACTATGAGTGTGGTGGTACTGGTAGGTTATTTTTTTAAAGTTTTTATCTTTATTTCTAATTAAAAATAAACTGATTAGAGTATGACATGTGGTAAATCTGAATTTTTTTCTTGAAAACAACCGGAAATTGAAGATGGAGAAATCTGAAAATAGGGAGCAAAGATTGGATTTTTCAAAACTAATCAATAGATGAGGTTTCCAAAAGGAATACTCCCTAATAATAAGATTTTTAAAGTACTAAACAAGCTATTTTTGGCTTACGATTAGTGTGGCACTTTAATTATTTCTTGATTAATCTATTACGGTCTACATATATGTTATATTGATTACTAGCTTAAGCTAAAAAAATAAATTTAAACTAGAACGAATAGGTCTTAAAATATATAAAACATATCTTTATAAATCACTAGTGTACAAAATTTATGACTTGAATAATCCACCACACAACTAGTCAACATGTATCTTTCTTAGTGGTCATGGTCATATCCCGTAAAACACAATTAAATTACTACCAGATAAAAATATATATCTCATACTCCGATGTAATAAGGTCGTAAATCAACCCATAAATCACTTAATATCGAATTTTATTATCTTATTATTAAAGGTTGATTTAAGATGTAACTATTTATATTCAATTCATTTTTTTGAAATAATGATTCATAATCAATTTGAATCGAGCTGATTTTAACTTACTAATTAGCATATAATAGACTGTTTAAATATACATAATAATCAACTCTAGTGATATAACCTAAAAGGATAAGTTTTGTCAAACCATCAACGCACTAAACATATTGAGATGGACATACATTTTGTTCGTAAAAAAGTGCAACGTGGGGATGTTCGTGTACTTCATGTTCCATCTCGATATCAAATTGTCGATATTTTTACCAAGGGCCTTTCTCAGATTCTCTTTGATGATTTTCGATCTAGTCTCAGCGTCCGCAAATCTTCCGATTCGACTGCGGGGGTGTATTAGAATAGAATATCTTTGAATAAAATAATATCTTGTATATTTTATAAATCTTTTGATTTGATATTAATTTTGTAGTTATTTAGTTTCCTAAAACTAGAGGTTACCTTTTATATATATTCATCAATTTATGAAATGAATGAAAACGAAAATCATTTTCCAATATTAAGTTGGTTCCTTCACACAAATTAATGAAAGTGATACATTAAACACCGGCATATCAATTTTTGACCCAAACTTCAAAATTGGACTTAACACAACTCAATCAAGACTCGGTCAATTCAACTCGCTTTTATGAAATTTTGTAATTATATCAATATTTTCGAGTTAAGTTCTATATGTAATTTCTCCATCACTTTTTGGAATTAAAATTAATATTATAAGTGGCTCTTTTTTATATACCATTGCGAGAACAAAGTATCCTTCACATAAAATTTTAAAAATGTTTTATGGAGGCAAATTTAAAATATAAAAAACTCTTAAATTCTTGATTGAATTGGTACTTTGAGATGATATTAGTAACAAAAAAGTTATAAGTTCAAACTTCATTCTTTTTTATTTTAATTTTAAGTGAAATATTTAACACTATGTGTGAGGAGTGTATATGCTCCATTTATATTTATCTCTCAAAAGACTCTAGTGTGATAGGACGTCAAAAAGTATATAACATATTTTATGGCTTTTGATAGAGTATATAACATATATTAAGGTCTCAATCAATAACCATTAACTTAAACTTTTGATTGAGCTAATCCTTTGACATGTATCAGAAACCTAGATCACGAATCAAATCAATCCACCTTTCCTTAAAAATGAATTTATTATAGAGTCAAGTATGAGAGTTTGTGTTGCATCCACGCACGCATCCACACTTCTAACCCAAAGAGCTCTGAATGAAGGGGCTGATAGAGTACTATATAACATTATTAAGGCTTCATCCATTATCTTAAACTTTTAATTGAAGCTTTACATATAATATTTAATAAGAAAATTTAATATTAATAATCCAACCTTTTACACATCCGCTGTATTTAATTCTAATTTTCGATTATTTCTAGGGTTTTCTTATTATGTAACCTTTGTCATACATTTGCCTACAACATATCATATTACTAATAATAGGTAATAATAGTGTATATTGCCAGCAATCTAAGACAAAGGTTGAATTATTCACGGAGAACTAGAGACAAATATTAAATTATTAGAAAATAATTTAAAGGTGAAATTACTCACATCGAATGAACAAAAAGTTAAATTTCTCCCTCTAATTCTTAAGTTGATCCATCTAGTTTTTTGACACTATTCATTGATCACTTTTAATTTGTATTTTATTTTTAATCTAGATGTCAAAATATAGTCAAGTGAAATTTTATTTGATTCGGGTCAATGTATATTTTATTAATATTAAATTTTTATAATATTTAATTATTTATAATTAGAGATATTTATAATTAAATTAATGCATTAGATACTGTCTTAAAACTAAATGTTACAACTTAAAAGAATTGAATTGAAATATTAATTAATATCAAAAAATTTTCCTATTTAAAGGAGTATACTCTGAGATATAAAACCATCAACTTAAGTTCAACCATCGTACTTAAAACGTAGACAATTCTACAAAAAGTACGTACTATATACATTAAATACCCCAATACTATGCTGCAATACAAATCTTTGTTTTTGGCAATTCTAAGTACAATAATACTCTTACTAATACCTCCTGATAGCATTACTGGGCAGTCCATTGTAAAATGTGCGCAACAATGTGGTGACCAAAAAATTAGGTACCCTTTTGGAATAGGCAGTAACTGTTCTTACAACCTCTTTTTCCAAGTCACTTGTAAAAGATCAGCTTCAAATATGAAACCAAAACCGATTCTTACCAAATTTAATTTGGATTTGCTTAATCTTCAAGGGTATACCGTATCTAATGATAGATTCCACGGTCGATCATTTGGTCAAATAACGGTCAACACTAGATCTGTATTAAAAGCATGCAACAATGGAAGTAATACTAGGTGGAAATGGAATAGCTTAAACTTAAGTGGTTCACCATTCTTTTATGATGTTTTTCAGAATGTTTTTATTACTTCCTTTGATTGTCATGACATTGGGAATGCTTCACTCTACAATGACAAAGGAATGCTCATAGGGCGTTGCAATCATCATGCCAATACTACTGGTATAGTGGTTGACTTTTTAAATCATTTAGTATAATAATAAATTTATGTGAAATTTTACGTAGTAATTCTGAGGTTTTGAATTTTTTATGTGGTAATTAAAATTTTTAAAAAATTCACGCGGTGACTCTAAGGTTTATGTTTGAATTTGGAGGGAAATTATAATTTGGATAAAAGATTGTAAAGTTTGAGTTTTTGTTTTGGAGGAAAAGATTAAAACTAATAGGAATTAAAAAAAGTGAGTCGCATAAATAGGCATACAACAGCCTTAGCCCTTAAAGCTTCGAAATTAAAATTGAATAACGTTTTATATGCAAAAAGGTCACGGTAAATTAATTTAGTAAATCTTAAGGTTACTGCGTGAATTTTATAAATGTTTTAATTACCACATGGAATACCCAAAAGCTATCAGGATTATCACGTAAAATTTAATAAGATTTTAATTGAATTATATATTAAGGTTGAGAGGACGAGCATTTACTTATAAATTTTACATAATTTGTGTCAATATATTAAAATATTTAGAAGGTTTCTGTTGTTTTTCAAAAATTTATTTGCATTTGAACTTATCAGATTTTAATTATAACTCTCATCGTTTGATTTTAAATTAAGGTTAAACATTTGAAATATTTTATATAAAGAGATATTTAAACATAGATTTCAAGGATATATAAAAGCCAACCACCACAATATTTAATCTTAACTCTTTATTCTTTTAATATGAAATTTGAGCAATTTTTTTCTCTTACTAATGAAAATGAATAAATTACAAAAATAGAATATTTAAAATAACAAATGATATTTTTTAAAATTTATATTTTGACAAAATTACAAAATATTTTTATGTATTTTTTACTTTAAAAAATTCAGTTGGTTTTGAAAGTGGATCACCATAAAATTACCCGTTATGATACTATTAACTTAACGGCTAGTCTCTTGAGATACATATGTCAAGCCCAATCCATTAAAGATTAATGACTACTTACAGTATTTTTAATGTTTACTTACATTATTTTTAATGCTTACTTACCACATTTTTAATGCCGCACTTTTAATATCTTAAGTGTCTACTTACACCATTCTTAATGCCTACTTATAAGCCAAAATTAGAGATGGTCTTTCAAGGAGACCGTCTCTCACGAAAGTTTGTGTAATATTAATCGGTGCGCAACTGTGGTGCAGATTTGGTATCGAAAGATCCGTTTATGAGGGGATATAGTGTAGAAGTGAATGCGAGAGTGAAAGGAAAGTGTATGGACGCATTTCTGATAAGTAAAGATTATGCTGAGGCTGATCCAATAGATAGTGTTGATTTTGATGTCCCTCTTGTTCTTGGCTGGTATATTAATGACTACAATGACTTGGGGAACTCTGGTAATTAATTATCTCTTCATCTCCTAATACTCCCCTTTAATTTGTGCTCAACTTATACTAATTTCACTTTCAATTTTTACAATTTGATCACCTCTATGTTAAGTTATGAGTCCCCTAAATGAAATTATGAGTCATCATTTTCTGTATCTTAAATTAGGTTAGACTTATTGTGAATGATAGTATATTACGGAAAAATACAAGTACACACTTTATAAGCCAAGGACTTATATATTATCTCACATCAACAAACTAAAAATAGTGTACACACTTTATAAGTTATTGGAGCTTTCACAAATTATATATGTAGCTCATTCCAAATTGGATGAACAAACCTAATTATATATGATCTTGTTCATGTTTGATTACAGGGACCTTTACAGTTGCTGTTTTTCTTGCAATAATCGGAGCAATAGGTGACCTCTATCTCTTTAAATTATCACACTTTCTATATTCATAAATTGTGATATGAGACTATTTCATAAAAAAAAATCGTATTATTTGTTAAAAATACTTCACCTGTAAGGAAGATCTCAAATCACTAAAATAATGAATTGTAAACTTGTATATAATATTTGATAGGTAATCCTCTTGTACCATATAATTTGGAAAAATAGTGAACCTCATCAACTACACTAATTCTCTATTAAAGTTGTCTCACTGTGAAAAATATATGCAATTATATTTATTTGTTATTTTTTGAGAAACCACTTCCTATATATGGGAGTTCAATTTTCTTTTTTTTTTTTATGTTTTTTTATTAAAGGGCCGTTTGTTTGGACCCGTTTCACGTTAAGACAGTCTCATATAAGATAGGCTCTCTCAAGTATGTATGCAAATCAATGTTTATTACCCGTGAGTTTGTGGGCTCAATGAGTGTCCACACAATTGGGCTCATGGGGTGATTATATCATAGCTTTAACATTATCTATTGGAGTTTCATCTACAGTTACACTATCAGTCATTATACCATGTTGCTGGGCTTGGTCATTCATGCAGCTAAGTAGAACAACAAGAAGTATAGAAGCAAAACTTAGAGCCAAGTACTTCAAGAAAAGACAATTGGAAACCTCATCTGAAAGAGAAGTGATTAACAACACTAAACTCTTCACTATAAAAGAACTCAAGAAAGCAACTCACAATTTCAGTGATGATCGAATTTTGGGTCGAGGTGGTCAAGGAACTGTTTACAAAGGAATGTTGAGAAATGGGAAAATTATAGCTGTTAAAGTCTCAAAAACATTTGAAGAAAGACAATGGAAGGAATTCATAAATGAGTTAGTTGTTCTATCACAAGTTAATCATAGAAACATAGTTAAGATCCTTGGATGTTGCTTAGAATATGATGTTCCTCTCCTAGTTTATGAATTTATTTCTAATGGAAATTTATTCCATCATATACATAATTCTATCGGGGAGTTTGTTCTGACATGGGAAATGCGTCTAAGGATTGCTTCTGAAATTGCTAGTGCGGTTGCGTATCTACATTCTTCGTCTGCGTTCCCCATTTTTCATCGAGATATTAAGTCCACTAACATACTTTTAGACAATAAGTACCAAGCGAAAGTGTCTGATTTCGGGATCTCTAAGGCTATTTCAGTCGATCAATCACACCTTACAACTCGGGTTTTAGGTACATTTGGGTACCTAGATCCCGAGTATTTCAGGTCAGGACATTTTTCAGAAAAGAGCGATGTTTACAGTTTCGGAGTAATTCTTGTTGAGCTTTTGACAGGGCAACCACCAATACGTGTGACAAGGACCGAAGAAGCAGTGAGTTTGGTTGCGTATTTTACGTCATCGATGGAGGATTCTGCATTAGAAGAGATTTTGGATCCAAAAATATTATTAACAGAAACAACAAAAGAAGATATAATGTTGGTGGGTAATATTGCTAAACAATGCCTGCACAAAAGAGGAGTACAAAGACCTTCCATGAAAGATGTTGCCAGTGAATTGGAATGGTTAAGGAAGAAGTCCTTGAGTGTACCTAATTATTCAGGATATACAATTATTTCTTCACAGGTTGAGAGTGTTTTTACTGATACCCAAATCTTTGAGACAACTAACACTTGCTCATGTCCTGTGACTGTCAGATACAACCATGCTAATACTGTTTCTGAAAACTGTGATGATCAGAAATGTTTGATATTTACCATGTAAATTTAATGTATGAAAAGTGTTCATTGATGTTGAAATTAATCACTTGAACTTCAATATTTTAGTGGCTATATTAGCTCAAATTCCTAGCATTAATGTGTTTGAATCTCACACACTAAATAGTGAGACATAAATCCGTGTCTAAATACAAATGATAAACCTACCAAGTTTCAACCAATGTCACATATTTCGTTAATTGCCTCGTGATCACGAATCGAAAAGGCAAATTATGGTCGATTTTAGGTTATTTTTGAATCATTTTGAGCGAATTGAAAATTGAAAAGACAAACTAACTAGCGAATTATATTTCATTGATTTCAACATTATCAGCACATATGAAACAACCAAATCCATATAAATACTAAGAGACAGAATATTTTCAACAAATCCAAGTAGTAAAATATCATGTACGATGTACGATGTACGATGTTCACAATACAATGAAAAAATGAGCAATAAGGCCTTTGAGAAATTATATGTTTTTAAGATAAGAAGCAGAAGATTTATACGATAATGTTCCATTACATGTCAGTCCAAGAACACAAGATCCTTGCCTGAGTACAGACCAAAAAATGGCAATTTTACAAGGTATCAGAATTAACAGTTAATTTTTAACTAAAAAATGTCATCAGCGCCTACATTAAGCCGTAAAAATAATTTGACAGTAGAAATTGAACATTATTTTCCGTTGCTTGCAGGATGTCTAAAGGAGAGCTCCGACACTGATAGTTTCGAAACAAAAATAACTAAACAATTTGAATCACCATCTTGGCCTAGACCTGCCAAAACAAAATCGAAGAACCTATTAGTCAGCGAATTGCAACTAACACCCAGATCACAATCAATTCTGCGACAGATTGGTGACGAAAAGAGACAAAAGGAATAACAATCTACATCTCGTACAAACACAATGGGTGAACCCATATGTGATACAGAGTGAGCTGTGCAATTGAACGTTGAGTCGTGAAATAATCTAATGTAGCACTTCATATATTCGAGCAAAGCACAACTCTATGAGAACATAATCACATACCAAAGAATGGTGAATGTTATGGCTTTGTTAAGGAACAAACGATGGGCTATCAACACTGACAAACCAAGAGGAAAGTATCTAACCAACACATACAACACAAATACCTAAAGAAGTTTCTGGAACACCTAATAGATTCAGGAACATCTTCCAACGAGGGAATGAACATTCAGATTTAGCCTTTTAAAACTTTTACTAAAAAGTTTTTCTGGAGGGAAAAATCATGGTTTGGACTTTGGCACCATGGCGAGAGCTTTATCCAGAGTTTTAAAGACTTTTTTAACATAAGTTTTACATGGTTTTCTCTACCACTGATATCTGGAATAGGGGTGTTCAATGGGCCAGAAAAGGGCCGGGTCAGGCTTATGTAAATATGGGTTTGACCGGGCTTAAGTAAATATGGGCCAGGTCGGATAAGGGCCCTTTATGATTAAAATGGGCCGGACTTTCAAAGCTCAGCCCGGGCCAACCCATTTTTACTATCAAAAATTATTTTAATTCCTATTTATCAATTTATAATAAATAAATTGAAAAAATATTAACAATTCCATTGACATTGTCATTTATAAATTTAAATTATACATAAATTATGCTATTTACAAAGGCCTGTTTTTGGCCCTTATTGAGCCCTTTTATAGCCCACTTCATTTTAATTATAGTATAGCCCGTTTTTAGCCCGACCCTTACAAAGCCCTTCTAAAAACGGGCTGGATAAGAGCTCAAAATGGGGGCCCAGCCCATTAAACACCCCTAATCTGGAAGAAAAAAGCTTGTCCCCTTCTAAACACACGTTTAATTTGTATGAGTGACTAAAGAAATGAACCCCGCTGACATATAGGAAAGGAACATTTGAATTGCAACTTTGCAAGTCATTGCAGTTTAAGCCACAAGTCATATTCTCCTCTTTTACACTTCCTCGAGTTATTTCTCTTCGATACTTCTCTTTAGACTTGTTTGAGATGAGTTCAGCTTCAACCAAGTTCTGTTAAGATATGTTGTGGGCTTGTGGTTAGGAAGTTGAAAGAGAAGCCTGAAAAAAGCTTGGCTTGCTGAAGTGTAGAAGATATTTATAATGGCAAATTGGTGGTGCGTATCATAAAAGAGACCGACGTATTTTGGAGGATATAATATCCTCTCATTAAGTTTTTTCCATCCAATATTTTAGGGAGAGTTAACACAAATCTAAGGGAGGTCGGTACTCTGCAACAGCTCTATGATATGCAATGAATGGCATCATGGTGGGAGGAGAATCAAAAGGTGTTGGATGCCATAGTGTTGCTGGTGGGGCATTTTTAGTTATGGAGAGGATCAGAACACAGAGGAAAGTGAGTAAATGAATGAATGGCCAGGTGGAGAGAGATGTTTTCATTTACAAACCAAAACATGAAAGGAGAATTTAAGATTGTAGCCCCTCAGAAGCATTTCACATCCCTTAATTTTACTCAAAAAAAACTATTTCGTTACCTTGAGGAAATAAGCGTGTTTGTCCTAAGCCCTCCTTTTGTACATGAGCAAAACTAATTTGGTTTCTTACTAAAAAGATTATGTAAACCAGTTAAACTTTGGGTGTGTAAACAAAAGTCACACTCATTCAAGGTTAGTATGGTATACAGGCAGTGTACAGGATCACAATGTTGGAACCAGATACTTGAGCAAATACATACTAGTACAAAATATACTTACCCAACTTGTCCCTCCCTCCCTCTCTCTATTTGAACCTATCTCAATGTGTGGGCAAACCACCTCATGAAGAACAACATTGTCGATTCAAGTCATATCCAAGATGTAAACTTATTGGAAAGAAAACAAGACGTATCTAAGAAATTAACTAAATTGTTAAATTTCATTCCAATCATATCAACTAGTTAACCAGGTATAGACAGCCATAGATAGCAAACATGTCCCTTAAAAAGACATCACGTAGTACTATTATTGCCAATTCCAAAATAAAATTACCTGTCGAATTCTCGATTGCCCAGGAACCCTCCTCTATCTCCGCCACCTTGAAATCCCCCTCTATCTCTGTTACCTTGGAGACCCCCTCTATCTCTGCTACCTTGGAAATCCTCTCTATCTCTTCTACCTTGGTAGCCTCCTCTTCTGTCTTCACCAGGTCTTGTCCATATATCACCTGTTCCACGTGACCGGGGTCTGTCCATTACTTCTGGACCTCGGACATCATCAAAAGATCCAGATTGTGAAGGAGGCCTCTCTGTAAAGTTTGTAAACCTCCCAGCTCCAGAACCTGGCCTTGAGCTTGGCCTTTCTACAGCTTTCTGACCAAACCGGACCTTGTCATCAAGGTCCTGTATCAGAGCTTCCAATTCTCTCTCCTTGTTCTTTATTAGATCACTTAAATTGATTTTTTCGCCTTCAGACTCCTGTAAAACATCATTACCAGATTCTTTTGCAAGTTCTTTTTTAAGATTCTCAATTTCTTCCTTCAAAGCCTTTTCTTCCTCAGTCTCAGGCCTATAAAAATTTCAAAAAGCACAGCAAAGCGTTAGTGGATGAAACTTTTAGTATGCTATTATTAACAAAGTACATGTACAAGTCAAGATTCATGTAAGAACATGAAAGGGTCCAGAGGTTGTGTCGGTAACTCTTCAGTGATCGACATATTAGAAGGCTGAATCATTTCATGCAACAAAACAAAATCATTCTAATACTTCAACCTTCATCTCCTACAAACTCTCTCTAGTCTCTATTCTCTAATTTCCTCCAACAATAAGCAAAAAAGACAAGAACTGTTTAAAGTTCCAAGAGCAAGCCATAATACAGTACTAGTAGAAGCTATAAACGGCACAAGCTCAATTTAACACAATAAGCATAAAGCATTGCTATGAAGTATTTGCACATGATTACATATGCTGCCAATGAGTTTGTTGAAAAGAATACAATCAAGACTATTCACAATACTCCAAAACCTCAACAGCAAAAAACGCAACAGAATGAAACTCTACTCAGATCAGAAACATAAAAGTCCTAAATGAATTTATCAAGCAAAATAGATCACAGTAGTTGCACTTTAAACAAAAGAAAGATGGTTAGCTGCAAACCTTTTTCTTCACAAAAATCCCACAAAAAAATTTACAGTATTTCATCAATTGTCATCCACAATAATCAACTAAACAAACCCTCTGAGTTTCCTTTGCTGCCTTTGCCTTTCTAATTAAATATGAGTAATACATCAAACATATCACATATATTCACTTATCATTAGCTCTCTTTCTATTATGTTGAGCTCAACCTTGCACCAACTTCTCTCAGCAAAAGAATCAGTATCATCGGCCTTCACTCCTTCAGTCATCCATATGGCATAACCTTAGAAGCATAGCCTATACAAACAGCCATGCTATTTCTCAGTAGGACAACAGTTTGTGCTGCCACAATTAGGTTGGGAAGAAAAAAAAAAAGCTTTGAACCTAATTAACCCAAAAACCATAATACTTTCAGTAAATTGATTAGCTATAACCAGCAATATCAAATCAAAAACTGGCTAAACCAATTTGCAAACAACCTAAAAAATATTTTTAAATGTTAGCATCATTTCCTTCCCTCACCACCAGTCTATTTGAGTGAAGATGTTGACACACTCCTGGTTAATTGATGTTTTTCTTTAACTAGGTGAGTAATTGGTTGCAACAAATGAAGTGAACTAAGAGAGGTAGAGGGTGGCCATAAAATGGAAATTTTCAACTTTTAACCAAATTATCCGAATTCAAACCACCAGGGGGATGTCCAAGAGGTGCACCAATGAAGTCTCATCAGAAGTGAAAAAGCTTCTTAAGATATTGTAATCCTACATAGCTACCTACTACTACAGTCTAAAAGAGCTTAAATAAAACCAACAGTTGGCGCAAGAACGAGGCTAACACTGCTAGGGTAATTCTACAATGAGCTAATTAGCCAAGGGCCTCAAAGAACTAACAGTAAAAACTCACCCTTGCACGGATAGAACAGCAGGTTCTAAAAGCAGCACCATGGTTTAGCTCCAATTCAACAATATTACCCCTTCCATGTTTCAATCAATGACAAAATAATCAACACAAATGACAAAAGAGCATCAACATTTGAACAAATAATTTGAATAAATGGAAGTATGAAACTAATTTATATTTCTTCACAAGTAGTCTGTTCTGTTGAAGGAGACCTAATTACCTACTGTGGGTACAATGCTGCTCAAAACTTCACATAAGCAATGTAAAAATTCATACATTTATCAAAATAAAGACCACAAAACTTCCCTTTGATTAACCACTCAGGTTTTGGAGCTCACGCATTCACACAATGTTTGGATTACAATTTAAATCGGAAAGTAGGGGAGGAGAGGGGAGGGAAGATTGGTGTGTTTTCATTCTAAATTTTTCCAATTTCGGATTCATTTGTTTTGTACAAAATGTGAAGGAGTTCTACTCTCCAATTTTCTTCCCTCCATTTCCCTCCCCTCCTATTTTAACCGAATTAGAGAAGTACAATACCTCCATTTCCCTCCCTTTCCTTTACCCTCATTTCTTTCGTCCAAACATAGCATTAATCAGTAAAAACCAACAAAAAACTTGAGCAAAAGTGCAAAACTACCAAAAAGGAACTGCAAAAATATGATAATAACGCTTTCATTCATTCAGCACTAATAAATACACAACAAAATCAAGACCATAATTAATATACCTATCGATACGACGATGATCTAAATCAAGATCAATCTTCCTCCAATCCAAACCCTTTTCTTCCAACAAAACCTCCCTAGGCTTAGCATCTCCAAAAGGATTCACCTTTGGTCTACTTTTCACCTCCACAACACCACCAACACTCTCGGACCGATTACTCTGTGAGCTCGTGGGTCGACTCCCTTGTGAACTAGTGGGCCTGCTTCCACTACTACTCAAAACTTTCTTAGCCTCAATTTCCGAATCCAATTTCTTCCAATCCAACCCTTTCTCAGCCAATACTTCCTCTCTAGGCCTCGCTACCCCAAACGGATTCACCTTATACACCATCTTCACACCCTCTTCCCCAGTTGGAGGATCCAGCACCAATTTGGGCCGACCCAACCCAATTTCCCTTTCCCCGCCTCCCCCTCTCCTCCAATCCGAAACCGAATCACGAAACCCTGACCCAAAACTATTCAGTCTCCCACTACCTCCTTCACCCATAACCGGACCCGGATTCAATTTCTTCCCAAAACTCCAATTATCAACTTCATCAGCCCTAGACCCACCACCCAAGGCCCCATACCTACTTCCACCACTACTTGGTACCTCCATTGAAACATTTTTCTTCATTGAAGCCCAATTATCAACCTCATCAGCCCGAGAAGGCGGAGGAGGCATAGAATCAAAATCCCCTCGTCTCGGCTTTCGATCATCATCAAATCCGCGACGAGTAGGTCTACGATCATCACCGTAATTAGAAAACCCACCTCCTAAACGGGGCCCACCAGAATATTCATCAGGAGAACGGGGTTTAGGAGCAGTGGGTAACTGAAGCATTTCATTGGGAGTTAAACGGGTAGATCCGGATGAAGAAGGTATTGAAGCAAACTCATAAAGTGACATCTTTTTCTTCTTGGGTTTTGAAGAAACGGATTCTTTGAGAGATGGGAAGCTTTGAGGGTTTGCAGTGGTTGCATTACTTGCATATTGTTTCTCCTCGGCTTCTTCTCGCTCGGCTTCGGCTGCCCATGAGCCGATGCCACCCCAAGGTTTCGACATGGGAGATATCAGATAACAATGTCAATGGTGGGAAGCTGTTTGGAATTTTGAAAGATCTAAAAATATGTGTGTGAAGAAGATGAAGAAGAATGTGGGTTGGGAAAATAGATATATGAATAAGGGTAAAGTGGCAATTTTTTTAGAAAGAAAATTTGCAAAATACCTTTTCAATTCAAACTTCAAATATTTTATTCGTTAGGTTTATTAGTTATAGATTTTTTTTTTATATTACTCTAATTATAGAAGATTTTTTTAAATATTACTCTAATTAAAAATTTTATTAAGGATTAGATATTATGTCAATTGAAAAAAAGATAAGTTATTGGTTTTATTTTCCTTAATTTTCTCTTTTCTTTATCCTTTAAGAAAAAATCTTCTCCTATACCTTATAATAAAAAAATAGTTTGCAGACTTGCCACTCTTATTTTACTCTCTAGTGACTAGTGATTATAAAAGTATTGTCAAATAGAATTTTATTTGTGTCTTAATACACTTTTTTATAATTTTATTTCTTTTAATATCTAATTATATGTAATTAAAGACGATTACAATTCAAATAATATATTGAATTGCTTAAAAACAATAAGTTAATTATGAAAGTAGTCGGTGAAACAAAGATATTTCTACTAATATATCGCAATTTTAAGATTTTAAAATAATTCACGTATATAATAAATATTTTATTTTTTATATAATGGTTGGGTCTTTATTGGTTGATGTTGTATTGAATTGTTGGAAAAAATAAAATTTGGTTTTGTTTGAGCTAGGGATTCGAATAAAGAAAGTGAATAGGAGTAGAAAAGACTTTTAGTTTACTATCCGTTAGCGTGAAGAAAAGCGTTCACCTATAAATTTGATAATGAATTTTGCTGCTTTTTTGTAATACAAGTAAGTAAAAAGAAGTTGGGCTCAATTTGAGACTAGAGATGATTGAAATATTGGGAATTAATAGAATAATATATAAATTACAACCTTATATTTTAGGTTTTTTGCAAATTTGGTTTGATCTTATTTTTTAAAATTACAGCCATCACAGTATTGATCATTTTACTTAAAATTTCAACTACTAAAATGATCGAAATTTTATTATTTGGCTTGTACACTGAAGACACTAATATTGTGGTAGCTATAGAGAGTCAACAACTCATTATCCCTCACAACTTAGAGTTGCGATAAGGAGGATAGCGGATAAATCATACTCGTGCCCCCTCCATGGAGAGGATAAGAAGAAATACACGCACTGAATTTATCTCCAAAAGACCGATACTTTTTGGTAGCTATAATTCACTTAAAAACATTAAAGTTTTAATTTGAAAAAACTAAATTTTCAATCCTATAATTCACAAATAATTCAAAATGATATTAATAATCTGCAGTTTTATCTATCTCTTAAATATAATATTAGCTTTTAATTAATTTTTAATAATTTCAACTTTGGAAGTAAATAAGCTCACAACATACTTAGCTTAAGGTTACAATCCATTAAACAGGTCATCTCCTGTTAGAAACCATGCAAAAGATACAAAGGAATAGAAATTGTATTGATTGAATTGTAGAAGTACAAGTGAAAGCACACACATCCTTCTGTATATATACGATGTGTAATACAAGAAACAGAAGAAAAACAAGATTGTTATAACAACTTCTTGATACAGTTATAACTAACTAACTACCCTTAATCCTAATCTATTTAACTTGGACCATTAGATGAGAGCCAGCTGTACAACCTTGATTAAGGAAGACACGGACCAATGATGTTGTGCTAAAATCTTGTGGCTTACTGACTTCTCTGCTGCTTGCTAAACCTTTCTGCTCTTGTTGTGCACATCACTGTCAGGAATTTGCTTTGGACTGAGAGATCAACAACAACTAACTAGCACTTATATATTTAACATCTCCAGTTTTAAAAAATTGAAAAGATATGAAGTATTAAAACAAACTTAAACCTCCCCTATACGGCTTTCCTCCTTCCCCCACCTTAACCCCTGCCCTAACCCGTGCCCACTGCCCAGACCCCAACACATCCACTCCCTCAACCCTGCCATGATTATTACGAGTTGAATCAATGATCTAAAGGAGTAGTAAGATTCATCATAACTAGGGCTGTTCAATGAGTCAGATAAGAGTTGGGCCAAGTTTAAGTAAAAATGAATTAGGTTGGATAATGATCCTTTAAACTTAATATGGTCTTTAAATGGGAGCGCAGCCCGGCCAAATCCAACTCATTTTTATTACGAAAATTTATTTTAATCCTCAATTATCAATTTATAACATTTAAGTTATCATTTATATAAATTGAAAAAATATTAATAATCTCCATCGACATTGTCATTTATAATATTAAATTATCCATTAATTATACTATTTAAAAAGAATCGTTTATTAGCTCTTTTATTGTCCGTTTTATTTTAATTATAATAGAGCTTGTTTTTGACCAGACTTGTTTTTGGCCTGACCCTTACAAAGCCTTTCTAAAAACGACAAAATAAGGGCTCAAAATGGAGAACACCCTATTGATGACCCAATAAGACTCACCTTATAAGTTATACTCTAGCGGATGTTTGGTTGATGGAAATAGAATTATAGAAATTATGAGACTTATATATAAGACTTGAGATTAGACTTTAAGAAAAAACATCTTCTGCTTCTCCACCAGTTTATGAAAACTCAAAACTTTGGATTTAACACTAACATAAAGATCTTGTAAGTTGTAACCAATCTTAGGAGTTCCTACATTAGTCTTTCCTTTTTTTAAAAAGCATCAAATATGACAGAAAAAAGGATAGTTTAGATCACTAGGCTGAAGTGTTTTTGATCCCTTTTTCTCAGAAATTGCACATTATGACTTCATAGCTTCCATTGCAGAAGAAAATGGAATTATTACAACATACAAAATCAACCCAAAACTCCAAATCCCCTCCAATTAAAATACGATTTATTCAACACCAAAATACAATTTTCCCCATAACAGTCGGTAGCGTGAGCTGATCGGGACTTTACGTCCTTCAATAGTAATACCACAAGTGCACGGCGTAGCGTAGTACGTCGGCAAGTACGGGTCGAATCCACAGGGGGTGGGGTGTATATCAAGGGATTCTCAATCAATTAGTTGGTTCAACAATGTATATATAGATGATTGTTGGTGTAATTAACTAAAACAAGCAAATAAAGACTAAAGCTAAAACAAAGTATAAGACAAGTAAAGATGCTAATAACCAAGAATATAAGATCAAAGGCAATACAAACATATCAAAAGGTAATATGATGATGAAGAGGCAAATGCTAGACTTTCTCACCAAAGTAGTATTTACTAATCTTCAACCTAAGGTCATGAATATGGATTATGGGGAAGAACGCATCTTGGATACTAATGTTCTCTCTCGAGGAACAAAAGCTTCCTAAAACATACTCAACTACCTATTCTCATGGAGCTAAGCATATTTTAAGACATGGAGCACACATTCATCATTTCCAATCAAAAAATCTACCTATTCTCATGGAGATAATTCAATTTTCAAGCATAGACTATCATTAGAAATCGACTCTCTCCCTCAATCCAATGACACTACAATAATAGCAAAATTCATCTCAAACCATAAACAACATAACCAAGCCAAAGGTAAAGAAAGCAATTTAGACTACATACATGGTGGTAATACCTAACCTAAGCCAAATTGAACTACTCACTCATATTGAAATTGAACGTAACTAAAGACATTGAATTCATGATAAATAACAACAAAATCAAAAGCAATAAAGTGTAGAGAATAGGAAAAACTAGCTTGAAATTCAATCCAAGAAAGAAAATCAAATGAAGAATTAATGAATACCAATAATAAACTCCATAAAGCTTCAATTGCAATTCAAATGCTTAATGAAATGCTTCAATAGAATTAACTTAATCTCAATTACATTAATGTATCAAATGATCTTCAATGATAAATCAAAAGCTTGAGCTATCTAATAAGTGTTTGAGTAGAAAAATGCATTTAAAAATACATGACTAGAATCATGGAAAGTACATAAGAAAGTTTAAAACTAACAAATACCAAAGAAAGCTTGAAGTACAGAAAAATGAGTAGTAGAAGGATTGGATGATTTGCTTGAGCCTTCTTTTTCTCTATTTATAGGAGGGAGGACAAGTGGTGGGTGGTGGCTTCATGATTTCTCCACCACCCTATGTGTGAGATAGGTAGACTATAGATGAGTGGCAATTAGGGGTGATGGAGCAGTAGAGTATGAGAGGCATAAGAAATGGGTAGGGCATCTAATCAATAGCTTTTAAAAGAGTAATTATTTCTGACCGCCCAAATCACTCGACCTGTCGAGCAAGCATCAGGTGCACAGGTCAAAATCTTTAAAAACAGTGCAGTCACTAAAAAAGGCTCCGCTCGACTGAGCGAGCTTGCTCGACCCATTGAAAATGCTTTTGTCGACATTCTAAAGCTACTGGAAGTGAATAGTACTTTCGCTCGACCCGAGCCAATATCGCTTGATCGGGTATTGGCTCGGGTCGAGCGGCCTTCAGGATGGTCCTGCTAAGCTTCTATTTCTAATACAGGTCTTTTTTATGTTCAAGCAAGTTTGACTCAACCCAGTTTTGGCCGAGTGGGCTTAGAAATTTCTACTTGAGCTCCTTTTGGCCTTATTTTCTTGACTTGGGTCATCAAAGCTTTGATTACTTGAGCTTTTGAAGTTAAGTGAGTATTGTATGCGCCAAATGTACTTGGTTTGTGATCGATTTTGTTGAATATTACCTAAAATGCACAAAAACACCAAAATATCCATCCAAGTGTAAAATCCCAAATAAAACAAGCATAATTATGCAAAATCCCAATACAATAAAGCCAAATAACGGGGATAAAATATGAATAAGATGCAAAGACAAGTATGAAAACATCCTGTCAATTTACAATCTATGATCATAGTACAATGTATACATCTTCTAAACCTAAAATACATCAGAATCAGATCAAAACAACTTGCTTCTGATTAGATCTACACTAATCATGATTACTTACACAAACATCAGCTCCTCCCAGGATAATCGAACAGTTAACTAAGACTGCCTTTATAGTTTCACAAGGTTTATGTGTGAACAACCTTCTCTTCTTAGTCATTTTATCAATGATTACGGTACACAAACCTTCCCTGCAGTTAAGCGTTCAGGACAGATATGGGATGTCAGTCAAGAAAAATATGGATAACACTGTAAATTTTAAGAACTAAAAACTTTATAAGATACATTCAGTTTTCAATATTACACCCTCTCGTTTCATCGTCATCACCATCATAATCAGTAAATCTCGCTCATAAAAGCAATGATCAGGGTCTAGGGAGGGTTGGATGATGGAAGAATGTACCCTTATTTAAAGAGATAAGGAGGTCGTAGCTTGGAGACCCTCGGTTCCAGAATGACCCTCTTATTTCTAGGAGTACAATTTAATGGTGATAAATTGGATGTTGAGTGTGATACTTTTATATAATTATTAAACAATATATTTAAATAACTCATTACATATGTGCACTTTTCATTTAAGTGAAGTTGGCAAATGATGTTTGTTATCAAAGCCAATCAAAAACGATCTGTTTTTACATACATCCAACCTCTTCGACATCCACCAATGTGAAAGCCTAGGGGAAGCCATTTGATGGTATTGGGGCAATGGAATGTTGATTGAACAAATTACAATCAGATTTCAGAACATTTGATGGGAGTGGGGCAATAGAATCTTTGAAAAGTTTCCACTTGATTGGATTCGTGGTTCAAGTGTGGCGTTTAAAGTAAAGGGTCCAGGGCTAATACCAAGGTTAGGTATTTCTCCAAAGCAACTTTGAGCAAACTAGATAACCAAACAAAAATAAGCAGAGTCTGCTCAAAGTTGGGTATTGACCCGACCCGCTAAAATGGACCCAACCCTTGACCCATTGGGTCGACCCCCGTTGAACACCTCTAAAGCAGACCTATGTGTTG
This sequence comes from Amaranthus tricolor, assembly GCF_026212465.1. Lineage (NCBI taxonomy): Eukaryota > Viridiplantae > Streptophyta > Magnoliopsida > Caryophyllales > Amaranthaceae > Amaranthus > Amaranthus tricolor. The sequence continues at coordinate 35,360,534 of NC_080049.1, read as the reverse complement.
GTTGCTAGTATCAAGTACAAGCCAATACATCAAAGTCGTTTTGACTGCCAATCAATTCATTGGTGTTGCAACTTACAAGTAGCAACTTTGCATATACTTCTATACGGTTATTTTCAGCCTCGGAGGAGAACATTTAAGTCACACAACAACAAAATCGAATTTCACATCCATAAATTTAGCAAGATCGTGAAAGACAAACATAACAAAGGGCAGATTTTGGAACTTTAAAGTTACGAAAATGATTACCTTTAGCAACAACACTATCAGCAGGGACAACTATAGGAAGAAAAGTATTTAACGTATCCAATTGGCCAACTTCCTCGTCTTTCTCTACAAGGAAACTCTTAGTTCTCTCCTGCATACTTATCAACACATTATGCCAACTATTCACTCTTGAACGGACTGGAAGGCCAACGTTCATGTCAGCCAAGTCCTCTGCTTCCACCTTCGATGTTCAGACAGCAAACTTAGAAATTATATATGTAAGGCATGTTTCAAAGAAGTAATCAATTGTCCAAACATTCATTGCACATAACAATCTCAAGTTTCCTTCTTTTGGAATGCAAACCAAGAAACACTCTTTGTTTTCTTCTTTCCAAAGATGTAATTCTTTTAGGTTGTGTTTGAAAACGAGTAATTCATTTCAAATTATAGATTTCGATTATAAAATCATAAAAAGAAATTTGAGAATAACAAGGTTTGGGAAGTCATTATCAAATTCTCAATTTACAATGATGAAATTGGCTCAAATCCAAAATTAAATTTTATTGATGTGGCAAACATTAAATTTGACTCAATTCGAAATTTTTAAATGAAATCAAAACAAAGCATTAGGCTAATCTCAAGTCAGCTAGGATATTCTTCAAGCATCTTGAGATATTGTAGCTCAAAAGTACAATGACATACTCAACCAACCAAACCATTACACAGTTTTCTTATAGGATAGCTAAATGCATATGCAACCCAACATCCCACCTCCCCCTAAAAATATTCTTTTTCATGTTTGTGATTGCTGATTCAAGGGTCCATAATCAAAAGTTACAAAATCTACTTTTTTATTTTGGTTGAAAATTAGAATGAATGGAGAAAAAGAATCCATTTACAGAACCACTTGAAATGATCTATTGGAGCCAACCCTAATTTTTTTAGATTAACGATTTGGCATTATTGTGTGTGGCTAAGGAGAATCCTTGCAAGAGTTAAGAGGAAATTGAAATCCCTAATACAAAATATTAAGTAATAATTTGAAAAGGTTACAAAATCTTAATTCAACCAATAAAGCAAAAGATTTCCACATCAATATTAAATAGAGGTAATAATTGCTCCATCAAATAAATATGCACTAAAACATAAAAAATTGAACAAAACTATATTACCTTTAACAACGCCAAAAAAATTCAAAAAAGCAAGGAAGAAAAATAATTTAAAATTCATCATACCTTCAACACATCTTCTGGGAAAGCACCATCAAGCAAAAAGATCAAACAAGAACAAAATCCTTTGGTAATTTCGGAATCACTATCCGCCCCAAATCTCATTCTTCCCATTTCATCCATCCAAACATTCAACCACACCAGTGCAGCACAGCCCGGAACTCGGTTCTCCGGCAACCGCGTCGACTCACCAATTTGGGGAAGACCAGAGGCGTAATCTAGAAGCCTCTTAACCCTATCAATCGGTTCCGGAAGCGACCTAAACTCAGAAACCAGCTTCGATAGCCTAGTAGAAACAAGCCCAGATGAAGAAATGGATGGATTATCGAAATTTCCATCTGGGTTTGAATTTAATAGGCAAAATGATTTGAATTTTAAGGCAGAATTTTTATGGGGATTAGAGATTTTGATGGGGAAATATGAAAATTTTAAGGGTTTAAGGGAAAAAAGAGGGGATTTAAGAGGTGGGTCATTGAAATTATTAGGAGGGTTTGTGTAAGAAGAACAAGGGCAAACGAAAGATGGGAACGATGGAATTTTTGTTGTGAAAATCATTGGTAATGATGGGTTAGAATGAAGATGATGGTCGAGAGAGAAAGAAGGTGAGAGAAAGTTCTAAATCCTTTGAATTTGATGATGTTTTTGCAGAAAAGAAGGAAGGAGAGATGAAGAGTGAAAATGTTGGGTTTATTTTATTTTTTCTTTGGGCATTAAAACCATAATAAGTTAATATAATAACGATATGTCTCAGTAAATAGTGATGCAAAGTTTTTTTAAGGCGCCAAAACAACTGGGAATTACTCATTGAGTCATTGTCATATGGAATGGCCAAAATTGGTTCCTTTTTTGAGTTTCTTGCAACTATTGCCATTTTATTTTGTCTAATTATATGGATACCTTAATTTTAACGGGAAAATATGTTAATAGGTTTAATGATTATATTTGTTTTATTTTAGTTATTTTATTCTTTTATAAAATTGATTTCAGTGCATTAATTTGAAATGTGGTATTAAATAGTAAAGAAAAAATTTAAATAAAAAAAATTTTTATGATCTAAAGTTTTATCACCATGGGAATAACATGGTACTTTTACAAATCTTTCGCATTGCCAATATTTACTGTCAACAACCAAACAGGCTCTTAAAACCAAATAAGAAAGAATTTTTTTAAATATAATTTACATTTTATCCTATATATTTAGTATTAAATGAATAAATTATCTCAAAATTTTTTGATGAATAATAAAACATTAACTTTGAAAATTGACACTGGCAACTAGTGTATTGCATGTTTACCAAAATTTGAAGTTTCTTCATTTGGCTCTTCAACTCTTCTTTTCTTATTAATATCAGATGAATTTTGTCATAATTAAAATAAATATTTCTTTTTCTCATATTAGATTATGAGTTTGTTTTTCAACTAATCTTCTCATATCCTCAGCATTTATTCAACAATATAAAAGCAATTACTTTTAACATTTTATGATTTGAGCATTAAAGTGTTAAGTTTAACATTTAATAATTTGCTATTTAAGTGTTTGAAAGCTTTACTCAAAACTTTTTTGGAAAAAATAAATTGTCACTAATAATTAGAAGTCACAAATTCATATACACAACTTTTAGGAATGTAAATATCGCGATCAAAATAAAACTATTAGTTTTTGGTAAGATTTTTGTGTTGTCTGTAGGATGAATATGTATTTGAGACATGAGCAAAGGTATATGATGGGTCAAGGGAGGCCTACATTGGCCCTATGTAACTTGGATTTGAATCATTGAAGACTTCACCCATATCCAAATATAAATTTGTCCTTGATTAATTAGTCATACTCTTTCATATAACACGTGAAAATATCTTACCTTGAATGCCCTTTTTTAATAAACTTTGTGGATTACAGGTTGGCTTAAGAAAAGTATCAACTAAGTGTAATTCGATCTCAGAAACGTACTTGGAAATAACGATAAAAGAACAAACAAATAAATAAATTTTGTGTATATTTATTTCATTCATGTTATTTACTAAGAAAATATCCTATAACTAATCTAACAAACTACTGACGTCACTCACAATTTTCCCGCTATAAAGCCCCCTTTTCATCTCTTCAAATATTCATTTCATTCGTCCTCACCACCAAACTCTCCAATGGCGGCCCAACTCAAACACAACCAGCATTCTCTTATATTTTACATGACTTTCTCTCTCCTCATCTTTACTTCCATGGCAGCTCTATCTCTAAGTGAACTTGAAGCTGCCATTTTTGCTCTCCAATCTAATGGTTTCAATCTATTCGGTAACTCCATTGCTGTTTCTGAACTCTCTGTTCAACTTCTCTCTCATAAATTCCACTCGACTTCCATTAAAGGTCATGGATTCACCTTCCTTGCACCTCCGAACTCGGCACTTTTTTCGCTCGACATGTCAACTGACGCTTTCACGTATACTCACTCTCTTCGTTTCCATGTAATTCCTCGCCGTCTCTCGCTATCGCAGCTTCACAATATTTCTCTGTCGTCGAATCCTCACCTGCAGACGCTTGTACCAGGTCATTTTCTTTTCGTCACTTCTTATGGTCGTCGTTTTGTCGCTGTTGATGGAGTTCGCATCTCTTTCCCCGACCTTTATTTGAGGTCAGAGATAGCCGTTCATGGCCTCGATGGACTACTCGTCACTTCTACTGAAGAATACTTTCACCGTCTTGATTCATTCCATGCCAACCTTTCTCCTACTCCGACAATTTCTGCTGTAACCAGTGGTGAGATTTCTGCCTCTGATCCTGCAATCGAAGCTCAATCTCCTCATTTCGTGAGCTATCCTTCGCTTTCACCGGAGATTAACCAAATTTCTTCTCCGACCGAAGCTTCTACTCCAGAATTCGAAGGATTCAAGGCGCTTTCACCAGAATTTGACGGAATTTCAGAAATTAGGTCACCGGTTGGAACTTATTCACAAAATTTTGACTCAATTCCGACGTCGCATGACATAGCATTCACTGGAGGAACATATAATGTCATTTCAATTCCGCCAATAGATGCTTATTCGCCAGAAAATGACGGAATTATAGCTCCATCACCACCCCCAACATTTGAGTTTCTCTCTCCGGATGAATACTCGATTTCGCCAACGGTTGATGAGTTGTTTGATGCCGAGTTGTTCTCACCTAATGCTTTGTCGACAGTTTGGGATGTTCCGTCGCCATCCTTTTCGATTGGAGAGTGGCAAGACAAGAGTGAACATAAATATGGTGAAGATAACGCAAAGCTTGAGGACAGAAAAAGTCAAGCTCAAGATCAAAGCCAAGGCCAAAGTGATGAAAACGGCTGGAGAGATTGGGAGTTTTGACAATTTGGCGAAGATCAATATTCTTCAGTCTTACTATCTTTAAATTTGGTATTTTTCAAGCTTCATATTAGGCATTGAATTTGTTTCATAATCAGTGTTGCAATTGACACTTAGTGGATTACATGCATTTGTTTTAGAGGAGTTTAAAAGCTGAATTAGTCCCTTTTACACAAGTAAAAGTTTTATCTCTATCCAACTCGACACGTTAAGACAAACCATATCCGTTTAGTTTAGTCTTGGTTTTTTAAACTAAAAGCCAAATACATCGAGCATAATGCCCCTATGCCGATGATGAGTACCAGAATCATTGTATACGAGAATTGTGTAATAAACATCAATTCAACGATGACAATAGAAGATATAGTGCAGAGTTCATTGGAGGGACTAGGAGCAAGGAAGCATTCCTATCTACCACCTGCAGGCTGCAACCTGTGAATGCTAATCTTCAAGTGAATGGTTGGCACAAATTCCATAATAAACTGCTTGGAGCAAATCAAGTAATCGACATTTGGACGTGGAAATACACATAAAAAAGAACCATCAGCAGTAGGGCATCATAGTTTCTGAATTTTCTATTCAGTTAATTTAGAACTTAATTGCCTAACAGTTAGTACATGAACAATACGATGACATGCCGCCAAACCCCCCCCCCCCCCCCCCCTCTCCTCTCTCTCGAGTCACGTCCTCTGTATCAACCTTTATAAAATAGCGACAACAGACTCCAGTCTCCTTTTGAATACTACTCACAAACCTCCAGATTCTGTCCGACTTCTGCACGAAACTTTTAAACATAATCTCGAAAAAAAGAGCGTCACTGCGTCAATACAGCAATTCCCGCAAGATGATCCTTAAAACTCATCTGAAAATGGGAAGCATCTGCTATGAGCTAGGGACTCCGAAATTTTTTCGTTAGCGAAACCTGATTTCAAACTCTATTTATGTGCACTCTTCTTCATGCCCAATACATGCAAGGGGTTAAAGGGTTTTCCCATAGATCATAATTAGGAAAGGTTTCCTCTGGTAAACCCGTCCTTGTTTGGTGGGTCACAATAACATCCTCAACAAAGGTAGCCCAACCCATGTAAGGGTCCCCAAATGATTTGGACATGAGGCCCTTGTCTGGTTTTATGGACTTAACTTATGGCCCATGTATCGCCTATAGCCAATAATGAGCTTAGCGTTACCTCCATGGGTCATAACGAACTTCAAGCAAACCAAGAAGTCGAGCACTGCCAGGCTTGTGACATGCTTTCTGAACCCATCCAACTCCTCCTTACTTGCCCATTCTTCTTTTGTCACCTGTAAAAGAATTGGTACAATTTCAGCATGATTTTAGGTAAAGAATGAGTACAGCTGTATTCATTAATGATCAGAATGAAAATTTTCTTTCTAAATTATGAACAGACTTGTTTCTGGAATCATACTGAAGTGTAGTATGTAAAAATTCCTGAGAATGTTATCCAGACAAAGATACAATTGATGGGCATGGCCACATAAACAAATGTCTAAAATGCCAGGGCACAAACTATTGAAGGGTTGCTGTTTCATATAACATGTTCCTGATTTCAAAAGGATTACATGCCTATCAAATATTCACATTACAGAAAGTTAAATTACTTCAGAGGCTTACTACTTAGCTAGTTACATCCCTTATTGTAAGCCTACATGCAAGTATGCGTCATATAATTTTTTACTTCTCCCTCTATCTATATGTTTTTCCTTCCAATATGTTGTTCAAGATAATGTCTCTTATTTCGAAGGGTGGCCAAAAATAGTTCTTTGGCTTCAAATTATAATCAACTATATAAACATGACTCATTAAATCATGTGCACTTCTTATGTATGTGAAGATGCACGCGATATTTGCTACCAAGGATCAATTGGAAACAATAATCCTGAGTTAGCCTATTGGTTGAAGGCTTTTCCTTTCAATTTTGCGGCAAGGGATCGATTGTCACCACCTTCTACAGAAGGATTAATTCTCTCTTCCCCTTGCTTGTAGGAATTTAACTTACCACTGAATAAAAAAAGATCAACTGGAAACAACTTCTTTGTTATCACTGACAAGAGTAAGATTTCGTACCTCCAAGGCTCCAACCCCCAAACCCCCAGTAAAATGGGAGTGAACTTAATGACATTGGGATTAAGAAAAGTTGTTATGCTGTTCAAGACACTTGTAAAATCCGAGTTTACCTATATCAAACACGGTAGGGACTAGGGAGAGTCGAATTTGGACACAAGCACTAGATATTAAACGAAAAATAAGGTCAAGGCATCAAGCTTCTCTTACCCACCATACACAAAAGAAAAAATAAGGTCAAGCGTCACAGCCACTTCCCCAGGTTCAAGTGGGCACCGGCCTTCTTTCTGCTTCTGAAGAGCTAATTGCTATAAATGGGAACCATTCTGCAAATCCACACTCAAATAAGAAACTAAATGAATGTATTAAGCATTTATTTGTTTCCACCTATTGACAAGTTTACACAACCTTTAAGTAAAAGAATATCACGAACAATTGGCACATCATCCTTTAAGTAGTCGATGAAATGATCAACGTCAAATATGTCTTCAAATTTCCTACAGAATAAAAAAGGGATATTTTATACAAAGATTTCCCCTTGAGTAAAAGAATAACCTCTTTGCGAAAAATAATGGTAAAACTCTTATTCTCTAAATCCTACTGAACACAGACACGAGAACCTATTTAAAAGGTTAGTACAGAGTTTGAAGTGGATGAACGCTGATAGTAGACAAGGGAGCACTTAATCTCTTATTAAGTTAAACAGACGAAACTAATACCATTTGTACCAACTTGGAAAAATTAATAAATTACTAAGATTCGTGAACGGTAGAAAGGGCAAAAATCTAGGATAAAATGACAAATTCAGTCACTTAACAGGAGATGCTAGATTTACACAGCCTTAAAAAGTGAAAAATATAATTAAGGTGCCTCACGTCTGGTCTTTCCAAATCTGGTCTTGCTTCAACACCGGCAATATAAGTGTCGCATTCAATATTTTGGCCACAACCACTGCATTGCATATCTACACAGAAACCACATGAACTCAGGTAAAATTCTGTTCAACAAGTAGCTAGAGAAGTATAATACTGTGAGGAATTATAGACAAAACATAAAAATGAAAGTACAAGGTGAAGGTCCAATGTAACAGCTAAGCAAGCAGCAATGTTGAAGAGTTAATAACAACTATGTTCAACAATTTAGGTTGAAAAGGATCACAAAAGCAACATTGCCACACCATATCTAACAGAATTTTAAGCTATGCCGTAAAGCATGTTCTGAATTTCTTCATCACAATCAAAGTGCTTGTAAAATAGTAACATCGAGAAATCAGTTAAAACCCATAAAAACAAAAAAGAGACAGCAAACACCATTCTTACAACATTTCAAACTATAAATTAACAATGTTATGATTACAAGTTTACAACAATCAAGATTTCTAGTTCACCCAACTGCCAAAACTTGTAATGAAGTAATTAAAAGCATAAATCTTTTGCAAGTTACAAAGCATAACATTCCTGATTTCTGGTTTTTCACCAAGTTTTGGTGTATATTATTTCTGTGTTATGTTTTCATTCAATTGTAATGGTATTCATTTATACAAGGGTTCAAAGAAACTGCCAGAAGCTGCTTCTAATAAGTAATTGCTTCAGGTAACTGTTATAATACTTACTTCTGGTAACTGCTATAATACTTGCCTATACTAATAACTGTAATACATATAACTGCTATACACAATCTAACAATTCCGAATCTCAATCCCATAAAATTTATAAGAGAAAAAAAAAAGGCAGCATGATACTATATTGGGAAAAGAAATTACGACGTAAAAGAAACAAAGCATCAAAATTTAACCACAATCAAGATCTCTGTTATAACCAAAATCAAATAAAACCCGGAAAAAAGTGTGACTGAACAACATTTCTATCAAAAATTTAAGCTATACAATTGATAATTCTCTTTATCTTATGATTATTGATTACAACCATCAAGATTTCTAAGTTACCCCTTTTTCAGAACTTGTAAAACAATAATTGAAAGCAAAAATTTTTTACAAGTTAGTGAAGTTACAACCCATGAATAAATCAAAAATCTCAAATTCCCATCACATTGTTTAAAAAGAAAAAAAGACAGCATAATAACAAGTAAAAACAAATTATTAACAAAACACATCAAAATTTTAACAACCCAGAAACCAAATCTCAAAAAAATGACACTAAATCCAAAAGAAAGATAGTAGTAAATCTGAAAAGGAGCATACCAAGCGACGAATGATGGAAGAAACGCAGACGAATCCAGTAAGGACAAGAAAGATGATGAAGAAAAGGGAGAATTTAGAAGGAGAATTTCTAGAATCTTCGGAGAAAAACAGGGAGCAGATGAAACAGGGTGAGCGGTGATCACGTGAGCGGTCATCTGAGTCGGAGAGATGAGGCGAAACGGCGTCGTCTTGTTTAAGTATCTCCTGTGACTGTAGGGTTTTTACGAGAAGAAGAGGCTCGGCTACCGAGGGAGCTGGAATGGCAGAGCTTTCGGAGCTCAGCGGCCATGGGCTCAGTGTTGAGTGTGGGTATGAAGCAACTGTCGATTGTCGAGTTTCGAAATTTGAAGAACAATGGTCAAATAAAGCGGTAGAGGCGTTGGAAATACAATATCTCACGTCATTAAATTAGCGTATTATGTTTTAGAAAATACGAATATTTCATAATATACAACTGAATTTCTTCGAAATTCACCATATATCACATGAAATGTTTTAATTCACCATATACCATTGAGTTTACGTCCGTTAGCACAGAATACCATTAATGGCAACTGTCGTCAGTGTGTCGTCAACACTTGCCTCGTGGTTTACACGTGCCTATTAAAAATCAAAACAGAAATCAGAATACAGCAGCTCTTCTGTCAGTGTTCTTCTGCTGAATGCCCGAACTTCACCTCGATTTTTCATGCACTTCCAATTATTTTGAGGAGGGTTCTTGGGCCATGACAGCAAGGCCCATGTGGAGAGATTCCAATTCTACCCTCGATTTCCTCCCCTGACCTCCGGTGACTTCTGCACTACTCCGTCAAGGTGGCCTGGTCATCGATATTGAACAAGTTCTGTTGCATGGCTGATACAGAAGCTAGTATAAAGGTTGCTGACTACATGATCTAGCACACGGATTTCAGAGCGTTGTGTGAGTTATTAATAGGGTTCTTGGCCCTTAATGGCTAGGTCCATGTGCCAATATTTCATTTCTACTGTAGCTCAAGTTCTGGATGCACCGGTTTGGCCTCCACGTGTCGTGCAAGTTGGGTTGTTCGCTGGTTGTGCTATTGTGTTGTTCTGATGTCAGAATTTGTTCTGTATGTTGGTTTCTGTGGGGATGCTCTTGCTTGTGATGTTTATTATTTATTACATGGTTTACATCTTCATAGATATCTCCAAGTGTTGAATCATGGGCTGAATTGTGCTTAGAAGGTACACATGACTTGGAAGATGCATATGCACATGGTTCAAAATTACAATATGCTGCACGTTCATTCTTCCACTTACGCAAAGCTACCAAGATCTGAACCAATATGGTTCAATCACTAAACCCTTATCAACATTCACCAATATCTCACTCAAATTACCTCTTATATACCAAAGATATCCAGCAAAATTACTTCTAATTGTCGTAATAACAGTATGAGCATCTTTACCAAGGCGAAAAGCATGAGACTTTGAAGAAAATCTAGACTCAAAAATGGGTTCAAGAATCAACAATAATACCTCTTGAAAAACATGGTTTTGAAAAGGTGGCTTATTAGAATTCAAAATCTTCTTCAATCTATTCTTAGAGGTAAATTCATTGATGGGTTTTTCAGTAGGACTACGAATATACAAATCCAACACCTGAGAGTGAATGGCGTTACGAGAAGGGAAGAGCCATTAAAATTTGAAACTTGAATTTAATTTTCTTGATGATAAATTCAAAAATTAAAGAGAAATTAGTACCTTCTCGATGAGGAGAGAGAGAGGGAAATGGAGGAATTCAATGGAGAGAACCCTAGAGGAAGGAAGTGTTGACGGCACACTGACGGCAGTTGTCATTAATGGTATTCTGTGCTAACGGACGTAAACTCAATGGTATATGGTGAATTAAAACATTTCATGTGGTATATGGTGAATTTCGAAGAAACTCAATGGTATATCATGAAATATCCGTAGAAAATAATAAACGTAGAAAATAATAAACTCGATAAGTGTTATATGTAAGTCAAGGTTTATTAAATTTGATATATTTGATTTTTAGAATCGGATAATTTTTCGGATTTTCGCAAATGAGATTATCCGAATCAGATACCTGATTTTGAATTCAGATTCGGGTCACATTTTTTGGAAATCGGATGTTCGGTATCCGATTTTATTTATTTATTTTACTTTTTTTCGTAAATAAAATGATAATGGTATCTCTTAAGCTAACCTTGGGTTGAATATTTTGAGAGAGTTAGTATTTGAATTTTATGTTTGTTCTTATTTAAACTAATAAACATTAATATTATTCTTTAATTTTCTTAATTAATCTTTTATGACTAATTAAGTTAAATATTTGTAGAGAGTTTGTATTTAAATTTTATATAAAAAAATATTTTAAGTAAAAACGGGGATAAATAAAAGTATTGTTGAACGACAACAAAATAAAAAATAAAAAAACATTATAATAAAACCGGGTATTCGAATTTCGGATATCCGATTTAATCCCGTTCGGAACAGGATCGCATTTTTAGGTATCCGAAAAAATCGGATACCCGATATTTGATTTTTAACACCCCTATATGTGGGTCTATAGGTCACCACACAGTAAAATCATATGATGATTATGTGACAATTATCACGGCTTAACAAGAGGACATCACTATCCTTACACCTTTTTGGTACGTGAATTAAATTTGGGAATTAAAATGTGTGATTTGAATTGAAAATTAATTTTTGGGAATTTGTAAAATCACTGTTCATAAATCCTTTTGTGCAATCACATTTCTTATAAATAAATTAATGAAAACACTATACAATAGGACGGAGGAAGTAAATTGTTTTAAATTAATATTTGGATTACTTTATTCCAAATTAGAGTTAGGACAAATTTTACTTTAAGTTATATTTATATTTATATAAAATAAAATGTAACAAGTCAAAATTTTAAGGACTAAATACAAGCTTTAGTTTAATATTTGAATTTTATGACTAACTCGATCTTTGTTGACTAAGAATTGCAGATATATTGTATTTATTTTGAGTTTATGTGATTTATGTTCATTAATACCTAGCCTAATTAGTTAGATATTAAATATACACAATGTATCATTTAAGACAATTTTATGTCGAAATTATCTTTTTATTTGACTAATAAGTCCAATTAAATTAACTAATGCATTTATTTTTTACATAAAATACTAATTTTTAAAATGTTTAATGTTTAATGCTTAACACATTATTTTATACGTTAAAATTGACACTTTGAATTCAAAACACATCAAAATTTTGAATGTTAAAATTGACGCTTTGAATTCAAAACATTTTTTTTTTGGATTTGGACTCAATATGTCTCATTTTGAGACGATCTTATATAAAAGCTGTTTTTTCTCTAAACTCTCAAGCACATTAGAGTTTAAAATTACTTTTTGATGCGATTTGGTTTATTTGACGTTGTTTTTTTTCGAATATTGAAAAAGTGAGTTTAACAAGGTGAGAGGGAAATTAATGAGGGGAGGGGCATACTTAAAAAATGAAAAGAAAAAATATGACGATAAATAAGATGGATTGGAATTAGATTATTTATTCTTTCGAGTTATTTTTAGATCTCAAAATATTGTGCAACTTAACGTATAATCTAATATTTTTTTAGCATTAATATTACGTCAATTTAAATTAAAAAAATACAATGCTATTTTGTAAAATTTTTTAAAAAATTTACTATTTACTAGAGTTGTTCATTGGTGGGCTACCCGCCAGGCCCGGTCCGCCCGGCTCGAAAAACGGGCGGGCATGGACAACGTTTTTTAAAAAAAAATTAAGTTTGGACGGGTAATACCCGCCCGCCAAGATAAATGGGCGGGTAGCGACACAAAAAAATACCCGCGGTATACCCGCCCGCTCGCTTAGTTTAATATATATTAAATTTTTAATAATCAATTATATTAAGTTACCCAAAAGAAAAAATACTTTTTGTTATTCTTTATTATTAAAAGTTGAATATATTTTAAATATTATTAATTATTATTATTATATGGGTACTCTCTCAAGGTACATCGAATATGTTTAATTATGGTGAGCCATGTTTAGAAATATATTTACCTATTGATGAATGATTTCCCATTCATATTTTTTTCCATCTTTGTATTTGTATTTTTTTAGTGCTTTGAAGATAAAGCTTTATGATAATCATTTTATGACACTGTATTTTGCTATGTATCAGTTCACAATGTAGCATGCTGGTAATTCTTGGCTTTCTGCAACATATTAAGGTGTCGTAGGCTCAACCGAGCACAAAGTCATGTTTGCCCAAGTTTTTTCTCCGTGAATTTCCAAAAAAGTGCATAGATACTGGCTCGATCGAGCGATATAGTTTGACCACTCGATCGAGCGATATAGTTTGACCAATTCGAACGGACACTCTGAAAATTAGAAGAAGATGAAGAGGAGGATGAAGATGACGATTGTGTTACCATTGATTAAGTTTTTTGAAACTTTTTATGTATTTTTATATACATGTAATTCGAGTATTTTGAAACTTTTTACGTATTTGGAGTATTTTGGACGATGTATTGTATTTTAATTATTATCAAAACCCAACTTTATATTTTGTATTATATTTTTGATATTTATGTAATAAATACCCGCCTACCCGCGGGTCCCGCCCGCTTTAAAAATGGGCGGGTAGCGACAAAAAATTATGCCCTCAAATGCGGGCGCGGTTTTGTATATTTGTGCCCGCGGGTAGATTTTATAGCAAATATCCGGTCCGCTACCCGCCCAAACCCGCCCATGAACAGCTCTACTATTTACCATTAATCATTCGCAAAAGTTTATTGTTATAATGTAAAAATAAAAAAAAAATGTAAAAATTTACACGTGAGCTTTACGTGCATATTTCACTTCTTTGCCGGCCTTTTCCCTCTCCTTTCCTCGTCATTTTCCGTTTCTCTTTTGCAACAAACCCTCTCAAGTCTCAATATCTCAGCCATTCAAGCAAACAAAAAAAAAAGTAAAAATTATACAAAAATGAGCAGATTAATGGAGGTTTCTCGCATGGCTACTCCTTTGTATCTCAGATCTTTCTATCTTAATGCTGTTAACTTCTCCCCATTTTCCCGTGATAGCCATGAACCGCTAAACCCTAATTTTTCACTCCATAATATTCAATCGTATTCATCATCATCATCTCAAAATCCCAATTCCATCAACAGCACAAGTTATTATATGAATCGAATATTTCCAAAATCTAATACCAGTTTCCAATTAACTAATGGCATTTCCTTAAAAGCCGATGTCTTACGCTTAAATGAACGAATGTTCTTGGTTGATTCTGGAATTGGAACTCCCAGAACTTGTTTGGAAGACCAGCTTATTGGTGTGAAAAACAATCCAAAAACTCGATTTGAAAATAAGGTTGGGTTCATGGATTTAGTTGCTGGTGAAACAGTGGTTAGAAAGTTTATGTTAGAGAGGATTTTCATTGATTTAGTAGCTGGTGATTTGACTGCGAAAGAACGAGCTTATGGAAGGTTTAATGACTTGGTTGCAGAATCTGCAGATGCTGATAATGTGGTGGCTGGTGAACCTTTACTTGTTCTTCCGAGAAGATATAGACAAAAGAGAGTTTCCATGGAATTACGTAAGATTTGGAGGACAAATTCTCAGGTGAAAGGGTTTTATGTTAAACGAGTAAAAGGAGGTTATGCTGTAGCAGTTGCGGGTTATATTGCTTTCGCTCCTTTCCGAGGGCATTTTCAACTTGCAAGAGGGGGTTTCAAGGATCGTTTCACTATTGAGAGTCTTAATTTGAAAGATAAGGATATTGTCGTCGTTTAACCAACATCGTTTACATTAGTAATTCCTCTTCTCCTCTCTTATTACTCTTGATTTATCAATTGTTTTAATTTCAGATGTATAGTTGACACTTGAAATTGATCCTTGTTTGGATACTTTTGCAACTGAAAAAAGTTAATAGATGGGTGAAATTTGAGTGGTTTTTCCTTTATTGTCAGTATATTTCCTTTTTTTTTCCATCTGTTCGAATAGTTGATACTGATCCTTGTTTGTATACTTTCTCTGCTAGAGACATAAATCAAAGAATTGGGGGAAATTTGAGTGCAATTGCAACTCAAATGCAAGCATTTTTAGGTAGTTTTTGATTGATTAGTTTTCTTTATAAGGTGACAAAATCAAAAATTTTATAGGTGGTTTTGAGTTTTGACAATTTGTCCTACCAGTAAATTACTTTGGTATGACAATGGTAAGTCAGCTTACATCGACTTCCTTACCTGACCAACCACCAGTGCTATTAGGCAAGTTCATGTTGGTGCAATGTCAGTCAGGTACTAAGGTGGAATTTTTTTTCAATTCGTCTTGTATGAGACCATCTCACTATGAGACAAGACCATATAATTAATTCATTTATCTAATTGATCAGTTTGAAATCGTAAGTGGTTACTTTAATACACTAAATGTATATGTTTTCAGCCCAATAGAAACGTATCACCATGAGATCGTCTCATTTCATATTCTCTTGTTTATAGTAAGTTGGAAAATTGTTTGGATACTTGGATGCTTGGGCTTGATAGTTGAAGTGTATGTTGTTACTTGTCACTTGTCAGGGTGTATAACTTGTGTGAATTAATATCCTGGTTTCTTTATGGGTACGTGATGGAAGGCATTGAGGTGGTGCCTTTGTTATAACATGAGTCAAATCAATAGAATAGTAATGTACCATGCTAGAATTATTGTCTAAGATTAGCATTTTTGGTAATTTGAAAGATTTCCTTAGAAAAAGAGTAAAAAATCACAATGCCTTATGTTGCTATATGATTTGCAACAACTTAAACAACTTGTTTGAATTTAGGAAGGAAGGGAAAGGATCAAGGGGAGGAAATGAGAAAGATTAAGGAAAGAAAAGTAGAGGTGGAGGAATTCTTTCGTTTTCCATTGGTTATCCTTAAATTAAGCTAAATATTCCAAGGTCAAGTAAGTTTTAAAGGTAATTTACTTGTCAAAAGAAGTAATTCTGATACATCATCATCATACTCAGTATAGTCCCGCTCACGATCAAGGTCTGGGGTGGGATGAAAAAGGCAAATTATACCCATAAAGGAGGATGCAACGAAAGAGTCCTTCAACTCGAGAAAGACCTGCAAAGAAAAGCGAAGCAAGACAAAACAAGGC
Source organism: Amaranthus tricolor (assembly GCF_026212465.1). NCBI lineage: Eukaryota > Viridiplantae > Streptophyta > Magnoliopsida > Caryophyllales > Amaranthaceae > Amaranthus > Amaranthus tricolor. Next base: position 35,344,333 of record NC_080049.1, on the reverse strand, counting down.
AAAAAAAATTCGACCCACAATTTAAGATAAAAATTAAGGCTAAAAGCATGACTAAAGAAATATGAAAACTATCATAAAGGTCGGAACAATAAACAAGCCTTAGGTTTTGGCGTGAGTGATTATCCAAGGTCTAGGACTCAAATATGTCGTCTTTAACTAGTTCTATCCCTTTTCAAGTCCCGAGAGAACTTGTTCATGTCATTCCTAATGTGTCCTCTCGTATTTTCTTAGGCCTACTGCAACTTCTATCTCCATCGGCTGTTTGGGAGTCATTCATTGCACATGTCTAAACCATCGCAATCTACATTCACACATCTTTGTAGAGATGAGAGCAACCCCTAGTCTTTCTTTCAAAATCTGGTTCCTAATTTTTTATCCATCCTCTGAAAAATAGTGGATGTTTGCTTGTCTATTGTTAGAACTTAGAAGAAGATCCAGGCAAACTGGTGTATCCGACTTTCAGGGTTAAGTTTCTCTCGGATGAAGATGCTAGAATGTGCTGATAAGCGACTCATCAAATTTCACATTCTCTTGTCAGGATAATCATATATCCAAATGGCTTATCAAAAGTTTTAAAAGCCATGTTAAAGGGGTCTCTTTAATTGTGTGTTTGCCATGACAGTTGTGGAATCCATCTGGTGAAAGTGAAATGAGGCACATTAACTGTTACTGTCAAATTATCAACACAAAAGAAAGCGAACACATTTATTTAAGTACTCTATACTATGAATATACGAGGATAGCACACCAGGACTCAAATTGTGATAGCAATGCCATAGTTCAGCAGTCAGCTTCCACTCTTTTTTAGCCTTATAATAAGGCTAGCTAGCCTGTCACCCCACATAAGTTTGTCGTTAGGGCTATTACATTCAGCTCAGTAAGCTTTTGAAAATAATAACGAAGTTATATCCTAGTAATATCTACGCCGTTTTTGGATTCCTGCATACTTTGCCATCATTTCTCACTAGCTGATTGCAAAAATCACTTGAGTAGGCTAAATGCCTTTTGGAAAAAATTAACTCGATCTGACCTTTTGGTACGTTATTGTTTGCGCGCCCCATGCATCTTTGGTTGGTGGGATGAGGAAAAGAGAGATTAGGGAAGGTTGACTTAGTGAATGCTTATTGTTATTATTATCAGGCTTTGAAGTTTTAGACATCCAAAGACTGAATGGATGATGCAATCATCCGACAAGAAAGAGTATACACATTTCTTTATTGCATCCTATTGCTTTTTCTACCAAGAGACTGAGGTGCAAATATAATATGCTATGAAATAAGACTAAAGTAAGATTATTGAAACAAAGTAGAAAGGAAAATGTTGAAAGAGCTGATCATTTAACGGGTTTTAGAGAAGTTCACAGGCGGTGTGGAGACGTTTGAAGGCTGCCGGACTAGGGTGCCAAATTGAAATTTTTTTTGAAGGTACATGGTTTGGCATGGACTTTTGCTTTCTAAAACTGTATCAAGGCATGTTAGAGACGTGTTGAGGTGATGCACAACCCCTTGTGCCTTAAGAGCACCTCACGCTTACTATAACTAAGGGTATAACGACCCAATCAGTAGTGGATAGATTGTAAAATGGTCAAATCAATCCTACTTTTTGAACATAAACTGTTGTGATGTTGGTAATGAAATACATGTGCCTCACAATTTTAATAACAGCACACTACTGTTTCGCACAAGTTGCAATGTTGATGTGCAATTAATACAGAGCATTAGAGTAACTTAATTTTGTTTGAAATTTTTTGATCCTGTCAAATGCATGGTTGACAATCTGTCTATAATAACAATAGTGAGTAATCTTCTTTCAAGAACGAGAACAACTTGACTGATCCTCAAGTAATCAAAACTGAATAATTCACCATCTCATGTTGCCAGAATTGAGAGGTAGAAGCTGGGTTGATTAGAGGGAGAGAGGGGGAGGGAGAAAGAGACACAAAGGGGTGTTTCAATTATTTCTTTTGACACATTTTTGAAACGCTGATGCCATGTTGAACGTAATTGATACAGCCCTTACACTATGGTAAGTGTACTTCCATTGCACTTGCTACGTTACTTGTGGTTTCAGAACCCCTTGTATTATATATGTGAATCATGAAATGTGTATTGTGTTTGCTTGGTTTTTTACCATTACACTTGCTCCTTAGTGTTGTAGTGAACATGCTTAATATATAAGCGTTGGGCACTTGCCGTCAAAAAGCTTGACCTCAGCTTGGACAGGATTTTTCACTTTCTTATTATAACATGTTGGATTGTCTTGCCTTCTCCTCTCTGTGGTATCGCTTAGGCTTTCACCTGCACCCTAGCTAACCTGCCTCAACCTCCACCATATAGATAGTGTGTGCTCAACTCTCAAGGTTGTATGAATATAGCGGATGGGGATGCCACATTGTCCTGCTATGTAGCAATGCAGTATCATTTTCCTGATATATGGCTTGACATATGAAGCAAATGTGGCTTATTCTAGTCACATTCAATCTTGTTGTGGTGGTGTTATGTGTAACGTGTTAATTCTTAGATTTGTGAATTTTTTCTCGTCACATTTAATATGGTGAGTTTGCTGAAAAAACGTTGACATTATAAAGGAACTAGGAACTGTTTCACAGTTAAGATTTAGAATTCCGGCCTTTTTTTAACCAGGAGTGTTTTTAGAAGTTCACAAGGTGCATACATGTGTAGTTTGAATGATTGAAAGATAGATTTGTTTATTTATAGCTGTTTGCTGGATCTTTTTGCAGGGGTCTATGAGAGTGGTCCGTAGGAGACGTCCATCGCTGCAATTCAAGGCTTATGTCGATGTTGGATCACCGAACAAAAATATGAATGCTGGCTTCATCGAAGCTGCAAACTAGTCGCAAAACACGGAAACATTCAGTTTGGAATTAGACTCTGCAATTTGCTTTTGATTTATTCTAGTCAAGTTTTTTACAAATGCCCTATTGCTATTGATTTGAGTATAGTAATATGTGATGATTCAATATAATCTTATATAATCAAGCTAGACTTCATTATCAGTCTCTTAGTGTCTAATTATACTGTTGAAATTCGTTTTCAAGAGTTGGATTTGAAGGTTTTGAGCATCAGATCTCCTTCCCATTGCTACCCTGTATGCTGTTGGACTGAAACTATGCATCTTGCGTACACTTGATCGTACGGTTCCAGCATTCCATATTATGAAAGACGATTTGGGCTTGAGACATGATACAATGGTTAAGTTGCTAAAACTATCAACTGAACCAAACTTATCATTATTGAGCTACTTATAAATGCTGATGGAGTTTGACTAATGGTTAGTTGGTTTATTTGATCAACGGAAGTAATGACTTTTTTATTGACGTTTAAGATAGTTGGATAAGTTGATTGTTTAAGAAAATGGTTTGTAAATTCATGTATTGGCTTTTATTTAGTTGTTTATCAGAGAAAAAGTGGACTATTAAGTTAAAAGTTAATTAAAAATTAAAACTCCAAAGTCGATTAAAATTTTTGTCAAACACTAGGTTTAAGTATCGAGAGCATCAATGTTGACACTCATGGTTCTATTAAAGTGGTGCCAAGGTAAAGAATGGATTAACACAAATTCTTGTGAGAGATCATTTCTAATTGGGCCGGTCTATTATATGTTTTGTAAAATATTGCAAGTAAACATTAAGAATGATGTAAGTAGATATTTAAGATAATGAAAGTAGGCTTTAAGGATATGAAAAGTAAACATTAAGGATAATCTAAGTAGGTATTAAGAATATGTTAAATAGACATTAATCTTTAATGGGTTGGATTTGAGGTACATCTCTTAAAGAGACGGTCTTTCAAGAGAATTCAAAATAAATTAAAGTATTTAAAGTATTTTGTTAGTTTGTTTTAAATTAAAGAGAATTCAAAATAAAGAAAATGAGAGATGTGAAGGACTACAATTTCGTTTAATTGGAATCTACAAATCCGGTGAAAATAAATTTGAAAAGGAAGAATTTAAAAGAGATTTAATTTCCTTAGCCTCCTTTCCTTTTGAGTCTAAAAAAAATTCTTATTTTCCTCTTATTTCGATTTTTATTTTGCTATAAATTTTTATCAAATGATAGTGTGTTATATTAATATTTTAACCAATATGTTGTAAAGAGCTCCACCTAGACGTTCACCTTCCCGTCAAAACGACATCCAACAATCCAAGGGTTTAAGCACACCTTTTTACACCTTTACAATAACCCAGAAAATCTCTACTTCTTACTTCACTCTTTTCTGCAAAAACCCTTCAAATCTTTTCCAAAATTTCTACCCTTGTTTCTCTCATCTGCAATGATGGAAGCTACTAATCGAAGATTACGATTAAAATTTCATGACCCTAATATTTTGAGTAAAACCCAGAAGAAAAATGGTCTCAAACATTCATGGTTTTTTCTCAAACCACACCATGAGACAATTTCTGATGTTGCTGCATACATCATTCACTCTTTTGATCTCCATGAATCTTGCCCGCATGGCCTGATTCTCTATGTACTTTCTCTTTGCCTTGCATGTCTTTTTTCTTGTACTTTTTGATGATTTTGTTGTTTAATTAAGTTTTTAGGGGCTGATCATAGTTGGGTATTTCTTATTTGATCATAAAGCCGATGAATTTCGTCTTTTATGTGTAATTTTTTCAATGTCATTTGATTCATTTTGACATTTATGTTTGTCAGGTCTAATTTTCTTATTTTAGCTAGAGAGGAGAAAAAGATTTTTACTGTTCTCAGTTTTATGTGTCTTTTATTTATTCTGTTCATTCTTGTTGGTTTCTCATTAAGTTTTTATGGTTTGTTAGGAGTATCTTTAACAAAGAAATTTCTATTGTATTGGAAGCTATAGAAGGGAGAAGATTAGACCACGTTACTTAGTGCTTATTTAGTTAAAATAACAAGTATTTTACTTGACAAGTACAAGTACAATCATTGAGTACAATCATTGAGAATAAATACTTGCGATTATTAGGTTGGTGCATACTAAAATATGTACAAGACTTTTATGTATTTAGTGGATGATTATCATTATTGAACGTTCATTTTGCTATCCTTTCTTTCTTATTTTTGAATTTCCCGTCTGAATGCTTATGTACTTTTTGTTAATTAATGTTCAATTAATTTTGTACTTGTAGATTCTTCTGCTTTGATTTTCTTGATCAATGTTCAAATGAACCTTGTCAAAAGACAAATTGTGTAAAATTACGAGCCTAAAATTTTCTCACTTGAATAAACTCAATCCATCACTCGCCCAATTGGAATACTCTCTTGTTTTACCACTACATGTGACATTGATACCTTGGGGAGTTATCATGGATTATGACTCTGTTGCTCTATCTTTATGATTTTGAATATTAGTGCGTCTGTTACGAGCTCTCTTGGAAATTGCACTGAACAAACTTTTTTGTTTTTGGTTTTGTAGATGGATGGATTTGTTCTTCCACCTTTTGAGTCAACTACCATTTTGAAGGATAAAGATCTAATAAGGCTAGTTTCTTTCTCAATACTTTTATTTCTTGGTTATTAGCAATTAGCATGAGAATATCTTTTTTGTTGTATACATTAGTCCTGAATGTACTTGAATGCTTGTTCTACTATCAGTGTGAAAAGAAAAGGGTTGGGCTCGTGTGAATCGATGAAGGCAATTGAAGAGGCAATGCCTAGTCTTAAGGACGAAACAGTAGACAAGCAACTATTACCTTCTGGTGTCAGGCTTTTGGGCATTTTGGCAAATGAGGAGTTTGACAAAGAGACTGTTGTTTACCAAAGTGTAACTGATAAGGATAATGAGGCAGAGGCATTTGTGGAATGTGCTCCTGATGGAGACGTTGCTTTCAAGAAGAGAAAAGAAACTAGCCCAATTGAGATGACTAAGTATGTCTTTGAAATTCTTCCTCATTCATGTCATGGTGTCCGTTTATGTTACCTATCACCCTTTATGCATTCTTTTTTATGAGATGTATTAGTCTTTTGGGATTTAGTGATATTAATTGCTTGATTTTCCGACTTTAAGTAGGTACCAACATCATTTAATAAAAATGAAGATTATATATGGTCCCCACTCCCCCAAGAAATTATGTTTCTGAACAGGCATGCTGTTTGGCAAATATATGTTTGACTAGTTTGAGGATGATCATAATTCTGAATGTTTGTCCAATGCCTTATAATCCATGTTTTGAGTACCATAAATCAAAGAGTAGATCTAAAAAGACAAGTTACATTTACTACATGAAAATGAAAATATTTGCAGTATTAGACTAGTAGTTGAATAACATGAATGAGAGAGCCAAGCAAACCTTATAAAAGGTACCAAAACCCTCATTTGCGAGCATATTCTTGGTGACTTGAGCGACCGGGAACGAGATTCACGATTCTGCAACAAAAAAAAATGAAAATCAGAAAAACCCTAACAAATTGAAACAATCAAAACTAATTTGAAACTTGAAAGCGAAAATCAGGACCAAATTGCTAGTAAATAAAGAAGTGAGTACTTTAGCTGAAACACTATTCATGTTTGTTGAATTGAATAGTGTCTATCTCTTTCATGGTTTTTAAATTAAAAGGAAGGATATACCATGCTAATGCCATCACATTTACTTTTCCACTAATATATCACCTATAAGTACAGAGTTCTCCTGCCTCGTAAATGTTAAATATACATGACCGGAGAAGTGCGAAAGAAAATTGTGATGGAGGGGGTATCCAAGTTGTATATGCTTTATAGACTGCCATTTACAGTGTTCCTAACTTCTAAACTGTTTTGTGCCTAAATGATCTTCTATGTATCCTTCTCTATTTTGGCAGTGTTTGTTCTCAGTTCTAGGCTTCTAGCATAATGCTGCACTGTTTAATTCTTGTTATTACATGAGCTTTATCTTTTTTTTTCCCTAGATCCTAGTATCTTTGCTTTTTTTTTTTTTTTTTTTTTTTTTTGTAAATCTTATTCGTACTGTTTAATCAAAATTTCAGGATATTTAATCATTGGTTATTGAATACTTTTTTGTATAGGAGAAAGAGACAGCGATGCTTGACGTCTAAAGATGTCCTAAAGAAGGACAATGATCATGAGCCTATAAAAACACTGCAGAAGAAAAGAAAGCTTGCAAATGGGAGTAAGCATGAAATCGCTTTAGATTGCACCAATGATTTGGAGCCAGGATCCAAGTTCAAGTAGGTTCTAGATTTTCTTGCAGCTTTTTTTTTTTTTTTTTTTCTATTTGTTTAGCGTTTTTTTAACATTGTTGTTAGAATCTATATAAAGGTTGTGCAGAATATTATTGCAGCTGTCTGTGCTGTTAATTTACTTTACATGTTAGCTGTTTATCGAATGTTCCTTATAGTTGGCAAGTTAGGGTCATTAGTTTCTTAACAGCTATCTCCATGTTAATTCACTAAGGCGAATAGGGACCATGATATCATAATCTGCTATTTTGTCGTTTCTGCCCATTGGTTGTTGGAGAAGGAATTATTTTGGGATTGTCATTCATGATTCCTTGGATGTTTTGAAACTGGAAGTTTATTTTCGTGATATTGGCGATATGTAAAACTTTGTGTAGGTTAGTATCAGTAGCTGATGACATTCCAAAGCTATGGATACTAGTTTTATGGGACTGAGTAAATGCTCTGTGTTGTTCTGCTTTCTTGCTGCTATAGATTCTAATTTGTTTGTATTTACTTTCTTGCTTTGGTAGCAGTTTTCTTGCTTGGTTTAGTTAGAGTCTAATAGTTACTTTCATGTTCTACTAATTATAGTACTCTCTTGATGTGGACACTGGACAGTGGATGTGCTTACTACCCTGGGAAACTCCTCTTGAGGCAGTTTGGTCTCAAATTTTTCTTGTTTTGACTTCTTTAAAGAGAATTAACTATTATGAATCTGAGAGGATGAAGAATTTTTCTTGCGTATTCACTGTATGTTGATTTTTGACATTATCAAATTTTAAAAGAAAACAAGATTTCTAATTATTTTGCTATCAGGTCCATCAGTTTGATGTTTGAACTGTCTTTCTCAAAGTCTTGTTTCTGTTGGTGCAGTGAACCTGAGGAGAAAAGGGATGAAACGCTAAATGGCTCTGGTGTGCCTAAATCTAAACAGGTAAGCAATAACAAAATGATTATGATTCAATTGCCTTTTCTGTTTTTGCATTGCAACTTTTCTGTTGCAACTTACAATTAACACATATTTTAAAAGATCATCTCAAATGCTTTGGGAACCCAAAAATTTCTTCTTTATAATATAGGATTTTCTTTCGAGATTTGATTTTGATACGCTTTGAGGCCATGTGGACAATTCTTTGTGGAATAATCAACTGAGTTTATGCGATACTTGCTGTCATGATTCTAGCAGGATTGACTTTTTTCTTGCAGTTTATTTCTGTTGTAGGCCTTCTTGTATGCTGCTTATCACGCTTTCTGATCCATTAAGTTTGCGTTCTTCAAATTTCAGTTTTCTAGAACTAACATCAAATACCTAGTGGTTTGTCATCATGTCATGTACTCATCTATGTTAGAGCATTGTTTGGATTGTCTGCTTTGCTAACGTGGTTTTTATAATGTGTCTATTAAAATATTGGAAGATGGATTAATATGATTAATGATATGATCCGTTGTATATATCTGTTGAAGTGACTATTGAGTGTGGTCAACTGATAACATGTTCATATGTCTCTATGTTATTTTTCATTATTATATTCTGGAAATTGTTGGCCCGCAATTGGTGCCGTCTCTTGCCTGTTGTTTAGCCTTTACATCCCTGGCAGTATTCAGAGTCTTATCATGAAGATCATTTTTTGTCATTAATGTTCTGTAATTGGTTTTTGTTTCGTATTGTTGGCATTAATATTAGTTTTTGTTCTTTCCCTAGGCTTGTAGAAGTTCTCGCCGTAAGAAGTTGCAAAGGCAGTGGCGGAAACTGCGTACTTCTAATTTGGATGAGGTACGAATTCAATATACAACTAGGGGTAATCTATTATTAACTCTGCTGCTTATATCTTGAGCTAGATGAACAGTCCCTTCAACCTTTTCTATTCTGTCAGGATGTTGATCAGCAACTCCCTGCAAATAGTCTCGGTAAAGATTCAGGATCTAGAAAAGATGTGAATACTAACATACAACAGTTAGTTGAGGAAGATGGTGATGCAGATGATGGTGATCTTGTCCCTGTAGAGATTTGTCCTGGACATGTACGCTTCATTTCTGCTACAAAAGGTCCTGTTGATCTGAACTTTTGTTTTAAAATATTTTCTTATACTCCAATACATCATTCCTTTTGTAAGTGATATGATTTAGAATACCAGTCAACTACATAAACCAATATATCTTTTTCAAATGTCGTCCGCATGGATTCTTCTTCTCCATTCATTCCGATTTCAATAGAATTTGCTATACCTCATACAAATAAGAGTACTCATCATTTCATTGGTTGAAGGCCTGGTTTTTTGGCCAATATATATGAAACTCAGCTACTTTGAATTTTCAAAAATATAATAGATTCCGTAATATTTATAAGATAAAAAAACAATACTGTGGGAACCATAATTGCAAAAGTTTAGGTTCACAATATACCCAATTTGTCATTCCTGTGAGTCAAGACACAAATTCTTGTTCTCCACTTCTGTGACTAGTTCCAATGCTTATGAACTTGGAGCAATGTTATGCGCCTAGCCATAAAAAGCGCATATGAAGTGCCCCAGTGCTTAAATATTAAATATGCTCAGGCAAGGCTTTTTGGACAAATGCACCCTGAGGTGTAAAGGAGCACAGAGGCACTAAAAAAGCTCAACATCAGAATTTAAGACTTTTTCTTTTTTGCATATTTTAATTATATTTTCACCATGCCACCTTCAATTCAGTGCATGGAATAACTTCCTTATTCCGTTACGTAACGCCCATTATGTAACTCGTTTGATATTTACCGCAACGTTAAATCCCGTTATACAACGATGCATGAATTTTCACGGTTAAAATGTTGCGTTGAACGTTATGTAACGAGTAACGACCGTTATTTCGCCGTTACAACGATATTTTACCGTTACAACGTTTTTTGTTTCCATTTAAAATTTCATTAATGCCCATCAACTATAATTATTACGATTGCATAAATTATAGTTACTCATAATTTTGGTAACAGTTCGGTATGGTAAGTTGCTTATGAAAATTTCCTATTTTGGGAATGTATGCCTTTCTAGCTCACAAAACAATATTTTGGTTACAGCAAAGGATTTGAATAAAAATGAAGAAGCAAGTGGTTGGGATCTTCAGAAGAGTCAAAAAGTAAGTGATTGGGATGTTCAAAAGAATAAAGAAGCAAATGGTTGGGGTGTTCAGAAGAATAAAAAAAGGAATGGTTATGTTCAAAAAAACCAAGGAGCAAATGGTTCGGATCTTCAGTCAATCGGAAAAAAGGCTTGGGAAGGTCACACAGCTAAGAAGAATGTTTGGGGTGTTGACAAGGATAAAATGACATGGGTATGGTGCAATTACCTGATATTCATTTACCTATTTTTCAGTCTCTTTCCATTGTCTGTTTCTTTTTCGTATTTATGTTTTAGAAGTGATACTTATTGTCCTGCATTTTTTTTACTCTGTCCCTCTCCCTTCATATTAAATAATTTTGCAATAGTTATATTTTTGAAGTTTTTTCTTATTATGCATAAAAAAGGAACCATTTTGATTAACCTTCAATATAAAAAGTCTGACGTTTGCATGCTTGAATTTAGAAGCTATATCTATTGTTCCTTCCTGATTTCTTTTGTGGTTTGGTTTAATAACTTTGTTTCAAGCTCTTGCAACTATCACCTTATTCTATGCTCTACCTGCTTTGATTATCACTAGCTGGGTTTGTTACTTATCTATATTTCAAAATATGGATATATTTCAGGAAACATCTTGCTGGAGCGAGATTACAAATAAAAGGAAAGCTAAGAACTGGGGTAAGGAGAACCAACCAGTCTCTTGGAAGGAATCACGAGATTATAATGGCCATGCTTCTAGTTCAAGAGCTATCACGGGGCAACCATCTTCCTCCTGGAAACAACCAAGGGATCGCAGCGCCTGCGCTTCTAGTACTGGAGCTTCTGGAAGAAAGCCTAATGATGTTTCTTTGGAATTTGAAAAGTTCATGCCTTTAACTGATTTGCCGAAGGTTTGTTTCTTTGATGTAGACTCCCTAACATTTGTTTGTTTTAACATTATTAATATCATGGGAGCTGTGATGCTCAATTCTAATTTCTAACATTACTATGCAAAGAGGTGAATTTGGCATCTCACTGAAGCAGCGTTGATGGATGGAATATGAAAGGTTTATAATTTATTGCTTGAGGTAGTAACTATTGTATGAAATTATTGGAAACGAAAATGATTCCACTTGTAGACCTTTTTTTAAAATTTATTTCTTCAGTTTCATTTATGTGTTCAAAAGAAAGTGTAAATCTTAATACTACAAAAATGACCGATTGGACAGGTTTAGTGAGTACTATCAAGATTTTGAGCATGTTTAACTGTTGAAGATTTTGATGCATGATTTGGGACTAAGCAATTAACAACCAGTCTGTCTTTTTAATTCGTATCTTGAGTTCTACTGCTTTCACATGGCAGGTGGGAGATGTCATTGCGTATCGTTTGTTGGAGCTGTCATCATCTTGGTGCCCAGAGCTAACTTCATTCCGGGTAGGATTCTTTTTTTTTTTTTTTTTTTTGCTATTGCCTTGTAATTATTCATGGTCTTTTTCTGATGAGAAGTTCTCCCTTCAGGTCGGAAAAATCACTTCGTTTGATCAAGAGTCGAATAAAACTATGCTGGTTCCAGAAGCACAATACCCACTTAACCTTCCAAAAAGGGCTGTCAAAGATCATGCTGATGATGATGACTGTGGACAACCTCCGCAACCTTCTTTCTACAATGAAGATGGGTCCTTAGAGGTACTAGCTTTTAGAAACAAACTAAATTGAATTCTGCCAAAGTTTAGGAGTCTTTCTTTCCTGAAGTTTTGTATGCATCTAAGTTGTGTCACACGCACTACTTTTGTTTACTTTAGATATTCGAATTCAAATTTTTCTGACCTAACTTTTTTGTTCACACTTTACAAAGAGAACCTTTCAAAATGTATGTTATACTTTATTGTGTATTTGTGTAATGAATGAAGTGAATACGTTTTGTCATTTACTTCAGCCAGATGGGTTTCTTGATCGCCCTTTTGAATTTTCAACCGCTTGCCTATCACAGTTTCAAGGACAAAGATTCATTCACCAGTTTTAATCCATTGTTTTTACGGAAGACCATATTCGGGAAAATTTTAACTTTTTTGTTTAGTCCGTGATTGGATATTTTGATGCATGATATATTGTGTTGCAACTGCTGGATGTTCTTGGCCTTAAGATCATCAGTATTCATGTTATATGAACTCAAGTGAACTCAAACTACAATCAGACAGTCTTTCTCACGGGTATGTCAACACTTGTCATATTTTGCAGATTGATTTCCCTTCTCTTGTAAATGTGCGTATTGTGAAGCGTAGTGATTCCATTCAATCAGAGGGAACTGTACTCCCTGCTGCAAATGGTACTTTTGTCCCTTCAGAAATGAGTAAAGGCGCATCAGAAACTGACAACCAACAGCTACAAACCCCTGCTACGCCTGGTATGCTTAGACCTGAAATAAACTGTTTCAAATTTAACTCATCCATCGTAATTTATTTTGGTGATCTTGTGATTTTGTTGAAGCATTAAATATCCATCGTAATTGACTGGCATATAATTGATTGACTCATTGACAGTAAATGGGAAGAAAGATGTATGGGAAGAGATAAGCGACGCATTGACTGCAAAGAAAGCACAGCTTACACAAGAGGATAACTGGAACAAGAAACAGAGTTCGGCCAAGCAATCGTGGTCGCACAGAACCTTGAAAAGCCGTTCACTTGGCTCTACAATGACCATGTTAAGAGCATAAAATGGTGTATGAACCAACAAAAGGTAGACCATGAAATTTTGGCAAAGCCTCTAATCTGGAACCGTGAGCCTCTGGTCTCCCTGCATGTCTATTTTCTTTGCGGTAATCTTTTGGGGGTTGGTTTTTGAATCTAAATGTCGATGTGCTTCCTGCGCCATTGGCTTTGTATCTTAATGTATCTATCGAACTTGCATCAATGATATGTACAGTCGACTTGATCCATGGGCCAAAAAAAACACTAGAACCGAATTTCGTCTAAATCTTTTTTGATTGGCCTTCATTGTATTTATCTCGGAATACAAGTTGAAATTGCAACTCAGATCAGGCGAAATTGAATTGTCACATTTATCTGTCCACAATGTAGATTTGGATATTTTGATTTTTCTTTTTCATGGGAAAATTGAAAACAAGCACTTCCTAACGTGAGAAATCAAAATAGTTTTTGTATCTATCAATTTCAAATTCGCTTGTAACTTGGTGCAACTTCTAGCCATATATCCTGATTAAACCTCGAGTACTCTTTAACCGTGCTCTCGTTTCTGTTTATGAGTTGTTGTCTTCCTTTTCTTTCTAGACTCTAATCATAGTTTTTAATGTGTGGGATACACTGGGTATAATCATGAGGATGATATTGTACCTCACAAGTCACATTAATTAATTAGTCGGCTTATTAGTATTTCGACTTTTAACTATTACTTCCTCCAATTCTTAAAAAAAAATTTGACAAAGAATGTTCACGAGAATTAAAAATAATAGAATCTTTTAGTTGATGAATATATTATTTTATTAAATAATAAATTTAATGGAGAAAAAGTAAGTACCATAAACTTTATAAACATATTAAAAGAGAGTTAGTGGAAAAAAAATAAGGATCACAACTATTTAAAAAAATATTTTTATAAAGTTAGTGGAAAACATGTGAAATCATATGCAATATAAAAATGTTAAAATGAAATTAGTGGAAGATATATGGAGATCATAAGCATTATTAAAATATTAAAATGGAGATGGACAATGTTAATTTTGTCCAAAATTTATAATATACAATAGAAAGGTTCTTTAAAAGAACATGAAATAAAACAACCCAAAATGAATTGAAACAACTTTAAAAAATGGAGGAAATCAATATTACGCATTTTCCTTGGAAGAAAACGCCGTTCATAATTTGAGCTGTATACATCTGAGATTACATAAGGAAAGCATACACCTCTAAAATGATAATCACAATTAGTACTCCCTCCTATTCACCATAAGTGTTCCATTTGCTTTATGTACTTTATCCAATGGATTTTTTTAATCCTTAATATCTCTAAATTATGAAAAGTTGATACGAATAATTCTAGATTAATAATAAAATACAAATTAAGAGTAAGAGATGAATAGTATCGTAAAAGTAAATAGAACATTTGTGTTGAATAAAAGGGAGTAGTATTTAGTAGTACAAAATAGAAGTACACAGCTACGATCTATTATACTACAAATACAACGGCTGTTCCTTAGAATTTGTAAAAGCAAGCACCTTGTGTGCTATCATTTACATCCCCTACAACAAAGCAAAAAGTGTTCTCTTATTGCACTGTGGCTTTGATTTGCCAATCGTTTCAGTATACAACAAGGAGCGTATCTCTTATATACATATACATATATAAATATATATATATATTCTACAGACGTACGAGAATTCAGATTTATCTTAACATCGTCTAAAAAGCAAGGATCGAGGTTATGGCATTGCAAGGGATGCCGAAACTTCTAACATTAGAGTAAGAGCTTCAAGTTAGGACCCATGTTCAGACGTTCTTCGCCTTTTATCTCTACTGATCTGCATGAATACGTAAACGATGTTTAGTAACCAACACGATGCAAGCTCTAATAACAAAATCAAAAACGAAAAACTTTGAATCAGCAACGCAGTAATTTCTACGAGTTTGTTAACAAAGACCAATATCCATAATAGTACCAAATTAGTAAACAGCTGCACCTTTCTCAACTACCCTCATTTAACTAGATTACAAACCCCAACTACTCCAATCAAGTAATCAAAGAACAATTCAAACACAAGATATCTAATGAGCATACTTGGCCTTTTGACTTGGTCCAATCCCTTAGGCAATAATTTTGATACTCTGGATATATGTAGGACCTAAGGTTATTCAAGAATTATTTTAAGGAAAAATTACCGTGAAAAATACAAATTTTTGTTAATTTCCCTACAATAATACCAACTTTTAATTAATCATGAATAACACCAACTTAACATATTTTTTTCCTAAAATAATACCAACTTTAATTTATTAGCAAATTTACCATTTTTTTGTCATATAATTTCTTATAGTTTAATTTTTGACAAGTTAGGGATATTCTAGGAAAAATCCCCGAAGTTGGTATTATTCGTGTTAATCAAAAGTTGGTATTATTGTAGGAAAATAAGCAAAAAGTTGTTTTATTCCGGGTAATTTTTCCTTATTTTAACAAGAGGATATTTCTGAAATTTGAAATATATCTTTTTGATTATAATGGATTATAAAAAAATAACTCCTTGAATCATGAGCACATCATATTTCTGTAAAATAGCATAAGATAATTTGCTGCTATTAAGGGTCAATGGAAAACAACCTTTTATTATCACAAGTAAGGTTGCGTACATCTGACCCCTAAACCCGCATAAGTGGGGTTCAAATGAGAGCCATATAATGGATTGGGATAATACAATGTTATCGAGATTGGAACATCTACTTCAATCAACATGGATGTTCAATAAAAAATGCATAATCCAAGAACTATGTCAATCATGCCAAAAATTCTCTAGGATCAACTTGGTTTAAAAAGTATTTTAAATACACCTTGATGCTTATAGTTGTTGGAAACATATACATGATGCATTATTAAACTAAAACAAGGTACATGTAATTAGTGATGAGATAACCAATACTTAATTATCAAAAGTCAAGATCATGAACGTCATGGAAGCAGTCAATCATAATTTTTGCAATCATCACTACCAATTGAATGTTTCTTCCTATCTTATTTCAATCTCAGAACTTCATAAATCTATTGCAATGGAATTTTACAAGTGGCTTGCACCGTTTCGCCAATTTTCTGAATAGCATATAATTACAATAAGGTGAAATAGTACACAGAAATCGAAATCAGTTACCTGCTTCTGACATTAGCTCATCAGTATTTGATTCAGCATTTGTCCCATGTTCTGGCTCCATGTTCTCGATTTCAGTACTGATCTCATCGCCCAAGCCTGGAAGAGAAAAGGACCATGATCTAACCAAGGTATTGGTAGCACGATTCGAATCAGTTGTAGGCCGTAACATCAACGTAGGTGGACTGCTTCCCCTGCGTTCCGCTATTGAAGGAGAATTTCCTCTACAAGAGGAACAGAAATTCATGGATTTCCAATCGGTTATAGCAGAAAATGCATCCATACATGATCCTGAAGTCCCTTTCTTAAGTAGACAATCAGTTTTGGGAGAGGTGGGATTTCTAGTACACATGTGATCAGAAAATTCCACCCCCGAGGGTGAAGGTTGAGAGGAGGCGTTGGTCGAATCAGACCAATTTGAAGAGGAAGGCGAAAAGGTAAAAGGGCTAGAATATTCTGAAGTTGAAGGGGAAAGAGAAGGGGATTTAGAATTGAATGCAGGACTGTTTTCTGGATAAGGAGATAAAGAGTCTGGTGAGCTACAAGGACTAGGTAATAAGAACGTCGAATCAGCTTGATACTTGGCACACTCTTCATTACTACCATCTTTAACGGGTAAGCTAGCTTTGGATAAGTTAGAATCAGGGGTACACTGCAGCAAGTGAGCAGTGGGAGAAATCGGTTCTTCTATAAGTCGAGTGTCGATTATCTGTTCACATTCGTGACTGAATCGAGTATTCGGAACAGTAATAGGTGACAAGAGAAATCCCTTCATAATACCATTCTCGAATTTCTTTCTTAATCTACTCCAACCGTTTTCTAGAGCAGGAAGACGGGTCTCGGATGCAGAACCCGACGATGTAAAAGGGGGAACGACCCCGCCAGTAAGTGCCTTGTGGAAGATCTCAAAATCCTGATCATATTCATCAACTTTCCTGGTCCCAAGATCAGTAATCCTTCCACTAGCAGAAGGCTTATCCTCTATAGTCTCTAACACTTCAGAAACCTCTTTTAGAATTTCTCCACTAGAAAGAGTATCCCAAAACTCAGGCGGCTCTTTACCCTCCTTTATTGTCAAAATAGGTCCTTGTGCCCTCTCATATTTAATAACTTGCTGAGCAGCCACACGGGCGTTGTTTGACATCACTGAACTGCAGTACTTTCCAATCCAGATATATATAGCTGATGGGATATGAATGACAAATGCCCCACGAGAGTCGAGCCCAAGTTTACTAGGATGGTGCACCATCTTGGGTACAAGATGAAGTGGATCGTATGGAGAGTGAGGAGCCATTCTGTACATCCTCAACATAGAATTAGGACTGACAGGCATGGCATGAACTCTCTTTTGACACTGAAGAAGCTGACAAGCAAACCCCATGTTGGGATTCGTCACTCCTCGAGCTGCCTTGACATACTGAAATGCATCGTCAAAGCTTTGTCGTCGCTTCCACATAAGGTATGCAATGACCAGGGAGGTTGATCGAGACACACCTTGGCAACAATGGACCAAAACTCGTCCGCCTTGTTCCCTAACATCCTCGAAATAATCAAATACATCATAGAGGATACTAGTTATGTCCTCCGACGGTCTATCCTGCAACCAAAGTGTCTTGTACACAAGATCACCTTTGAAGAACTCAGGGCAAACAAACCCAACACAATTGAGCACATGAGTTATCTCATGTTGCCTCAAAATCTCACGATTTTTCGCTACAGCTTCACTCCCCAAGTATATATGCTCCAATATCCTTGAGCATTCCTTCTCATAAAAGGCGAGCCTATCTTTATTAGACTCAAACTCTCTACCAGGCACATCTAATTTTGTGCTCCCACTCGGTTTTTCCCTCAACCAACCATCACTTCTTCCTCCAGGGGTTGTAGGCTGAGGCCAAACCCCTAGATCATCTGATCCTGCCTTAGGCCACTCCTCCACATTTCGCCTCGAAATCGAAAGAGGTTGAAGAGGCGGCAAGCAAGATCGAGCTTTCGAACTCGGTTGAGCTCTAGGGTAAGAAGGGTTAGGTTTATTAGGTGATCTATCAGTCCATGAAACTGATCTTAGATAAGTTCTCCGAGCATTGGCTTTCCTCTCTTCCTCCCCAGCACCTAACATCTCACTAACCCCCTTCCCCCTAAAAAAAACTACCAATTTTTTTGTCAAACTAATTCATCAAAGCCCATTATGGGAATCTTCCAGGAAAGCCATACTAAAGAAGAAAAATTCTGGGTACAAGCATAAATAGCTAAAAATTCAATCTTTTTGATTGAAAAATCTAAAAAATAGCCCACCTTTTTCTAACCCAAAACCCTAGACCAAGTATATATTCCTAGAAGAGGAAAAAATCTAAAGATAGATATGAAAATGACCCAGTAAAAGAAACATATAGAACATTGAACAAGTAAACCTGTTGAACATAAGATTATACTACAAGAATTGAAAAAGGAAGAAAATTGAATTGATTGTACAAACAAATATAATAAGAACACCAAACTGTAGACGAGAATGTTGAATGAAGACTAGCAAACAAGTCTAAATGAAGAAAAAGACTTATTATGAGGTAAGATGGGGAGAAATGGGTTACTCTTATTTATTTAATTATACACAAAAAACTAATAAAAATGTGCAAAAATTGAAGAAAATATAGTATTGTAAGAAGGAAGAAGAGCCATTCAAAGTTGAAAGCTTTATTATTTCCTTACCAAAAAAAAAAAGAAAGTAGAAAGCTTTATTAAGATGAGAATCTTAAGAGAGAGAAAGTGACGTGAAGAAGAGAAGCTGTATTCTGCTGACCAACAATCAATCTTCCCAGAAAGTGAGAGAATGAGTGCAACTGTCTCTGTATTTCATTTTAGGAGAAGTGAATGAAACGTTTTGAAAATTATTTCTACAAAATTTTGATTTAGATTTAGATTATGAAAATTAGAATTAATAAAATATGATGAAAATAGAAATTAATTTTTTTATCTCATATTTGATTTATGGGAAATTCCACGTCGTAATTATGAGGTTTTGATTTTTCCACGTGGTAACCAAAACTTTTAAAAAATTCACGTGGTAACTTTGAGCTTTACTAAAGTGTTCTACCGTAACCTTTTTGCACATAAAATGTTAGCAAACGTTAATTTCAAAGCTTTAAGGTTGTTGTACGCTATTTATGCAACTAGTTTTTTCAAATTCTATCAGTTTAACCTTTTCCCCCATAACATAAACTCTAACTCTACCATCTTTTATCCAAATCATATTGTTCCTCCAAATTCAAATATAGTACTTGAAATGGTGAGTTAGGGTTTATATTTTGAGGGGAAAGGTTAAAACTGATGAAATTTGAAATGGTGAGTCACATAATAGGCGTACAGCAGTTTTAAAACTTAGAAATTAACGTTTGCTAACATTTTATGTGCAAAAAGATCACAGTGGAATAATTTGGTAAACCTCAGAGTTACCGCGTGGTTTTTTCAAAAGTTTTGGTTACCACGTGAAAAACTCAAAACGTCAAAGTCATCACGTGGAATTTCATTTGATTTATCATCGTATAATCGTATATGTGTGTCTCTTAAAGCTTGAATCATCATGTTATTGTACTGTTATTAGAAAATGGCGAAGATAATTAAATTGTTTAGTTAAAATTAAAATGCATAGAAAATGAGTGAAGATGTGTTGATAAAATTAAAAAAAAAGTGGCGAAAAACTTATCCAAAATAGTCTCATTTGAATTGAAGCAAATATTATTTTGAAATTTGAGTTTGATTTTCACCTAAGTTTCCGCTTCCCTCAATCTATCTCGTAAGTTGTAACTAAAAAATGTTACATAATAAATTTAACAATTAAAATAGAAATGTCAAACTCAAAAGAATACAAGAACTAATTGGTAGTATAGTGCCCCATGCGTAGTAAATTGAAAGTTTGATGATTTGGTAAAACCAAATTTAATTTGATTTAGGTTGTTCTCAAACCCAATGCGAACCATATTTAACCAAAAATCCAAATAAAACCAACTTTTAGGTAAAAATATTATCTTAGAGGCAAACCAAATTAGGAAATTGAATTAACAAATCATATTAGTGAGCCAAAACACTGAAAATACATTTACCAACTAATACTAAAAAATCATATTAGTAATTTTTTGGATACAATATCACTCAATACACGTTATAAAAATTACTCTAAAAAATGTATAGTAAAAAGGTATATATTAAGACGAATTTAACGAGATTAAAAATACTAAATGGAAAAACATTTTACTTGGATTGAATTAGTTAATTTGCAGATTTTATCAGAATAACTTTCGATTTTTCACCCCTAATCTCAATATTATTTATTTATATTGACATAGATAATTATATATTCATATATATTTGATATAAATATTTTATATTGTTCATTTATATCATACATTTGCTCATAAGATTAGAGGTGCTTGATTGGTTTAACAAGTTGAACTAAATACAAGTTGTTGAACTTAATAAATGAATTTGGTGTTTGAAACATTAATGACCTTATTTTAACCAACTTTATTTAAGATAATTAGTTTCAATATTTATTTTTTATACTATTTTCAAGTGAATATTAAGTGAAGTAATTAAATTAAATTGATTAAATAAGATAGTTGATGCCCTTTATCCCAAGTCATATTGACAAATTTAGGGTGTTTTCCCTTGTTCCTTTCATAAAACCATCAAGAGTATATATACATGATCAATCAAATAATTGGGCCAAAGTTAAAACAAAGCCCATAATGCAAAATACATCGAAATTAAATGTAAATTGTTCAACACCCCCCTCAAGTTGGAGCAGACGGATCACAAATGCCCAACTTGCGTAGGAGGAATGTAAACTGTCGTTGACCCAAAGCTTTAGTAAAGATATCACCCAACTGCTCATGCGTAGAAACATGAGAAGTAGAAAGAAGACCCTCCTGAATCGCATCCCGTATGTAATGGCAATCAACCTCGATATGTTTCGTCCGCTCATGAAAAACAGGATTCTGGGCAATATGCAAAGCAGACTTACTATCACAGTACAACATCATAGGAGCAGAATGATCAACACCCAAACTAGAAAGCAGACCCTTTAGCCATTTGAGTTCACAAGTGATAGAAGCCATTGAACGATATTCAGCCTCAACCGACGAACGAGAAACCGTATGTTGTTTCTTGGTTTTCCAAGAAATTGGAGAACCACCAAGAAACACAATCCATCCAGTCAATGAGCGACGAGTAAGAGGGCAACTAGCCCAGTCAGAGTCGCACCATCCAACAAGATGTAAGTCACAGCTAGAGGGAAGAAGTATACCTTGACCAGAAGAACCTTTGAGATAGCGGACAACACGTAATGCCGCATCCCAATGCTCCACACGAGGCGCCTGCATAAATTGAGCAAGAATATGAACTGCGTAGGCCAAATCAGGCCGAGTGAAAGAAAAATATATAAGACGACCAACTAGTCGACGATAGCGTTCTGGAACCTCTAACAAATTACCACGTGCAAGAGCCAAAGAGTGATTTTGTTCAATTGGGAAAGGAGGCGGCTTTGCACCCAAAAAACCGGCCTCGGAAATGATATCAAGAGCATATTTACGTTGACATAATAAAATACCCTCATCATTACGAGCCACCTCAACCCCGAGAAAATACTTCAACCGCCCAAGATCTTTCATGTGAAAGCACGTACACAAATATTGTTTGAATGCAGAAAGAGCAGAGGAATCATTGCCAGAGATGATCAAATCATCGACATAAATGAGAACATTAAGTTGAATAGAACTGCTCCGATAAGTAAACAAGGAATAATCAGAGTACGATTGACAGAAGCCATAGTGTTTTAAAGAAGCAGACAATTTAGCATACCAACATCTCGGAGCCTGTTTCAGACCATACAAAGATTTTAATAAGCGGCACACCTTACCGTGTGATGAAAAACCAGGAGGGGGTTTCATGTACACCTCCTCTGTCAAATCACCATGTAAAAAAGCATTATGAACATCCATCTGATGCAACTCCCAGTTTTTAGCGACTGCAACAGCTAGAAAAGCACGCACGGTCACCATTTTCGCAACAGGAGCAAAAGTCTCATGATAATCAATCCCTTCAACCTGATGATTACCAAAGACAACTAAGCGAGCCTTTAGACGCTCAATCGAACCATCAGCATTATATTTGACTTTGTACACCCAACGACTGCCAAGAGCCTTCTTACCTGGAGGCAGAGCAGTTAGTTCCCATGTGTTATTATCCTCTAAAGCAGTAATTTCCGTTTTCATCGCCTCTTTCCATCCATTATCCTGCATAGCCTCGCGAAAAGAGCGAGGCTCAGAGCCAGAGAGAAGCGCTGCAAGAAACGAACGATGTGGCATAGAAAAGTTATCACAATTAACATAATGCGCTATAGGATAGGGAGTACCGGAGAGACTAGTAGAACAGGAAGCAACAGAAGAAGAGCCTTTATCCGTAGAGGTGTGTGTGGTAATATTATTAACAACAAAATCACGTAGAAGAACTGATGGGCGCTTGTCACGAAAGCCACGACCCAAATTCTCATTATCAAAGGAGGCAACATCATCAGATTCATGGGTGCTGGATGAACTGCTGGGCCCAGATGTTCGTGGACTGTACGGCGGGGTAGCAGGAGATGATTGGTTAGTGAGCGGGCCGATATTGGTGAGAGTGTCATGTTGTATTGGAGGAATAGGATTAGTAGACAGTGGACCAATATCATCAAGAATTAGAGCATTGTTATTATGTTCCTGAAGCTTATTACATAAGGAGGTATCAACATTAGTGGTAAAGGGAAATTCATTTTCATAAAATTTTACATCCCGCGAAACAAAAATTTCACCAGTTTCCATGTCATAGACCTTCCAACCCTTCTTAGTAGCCGGATACCCCACAAAAATACACTTACCACTACGAGAAGCAAATTTATCACCTCGTGTCTTTTTATTATGAGCAAAGCAAAGACAACCAAAAACTCGTAGTGTATTGAAATTAGGAGGTGTGTTATACAACATTTCAAAAGGAGTCTTATTACCCAACAAAGGCGTAGGAGTTCGATTAATAATATAAACGGCAGCCAATATACACTCCCCCCAAAATGAAATTGGTAAATTAGCCTGAAACCGCAGAGCCCTACCCACATTAAGAATGTGTTGGTGTTTTCTCTCAACTCGACCATTTTGTTGTGGGATGCTAACACACGAAGTTTGAAAAATAATGCCATGAGAATCAAAATAAGGCACCATACAATTAAATTCTGTTCCGTTATCACTTCGAACATATTTCACATGCACTTCAAATTGACAAGTGACCATAGCAAAAAAAGAATGAAATGAAGAAAAAACTTCAGTTTTATTTTGTAACAAATAAACCCAAACGCCACGAGAGTAATCATCCACAATAGTCAAAAAATAAACTGCATTACACGAAGAAGGGGTAGAGTAAGGGCCCCAAAGATCACAATGAATCAATTCAAAGGCTCTAGTAGCATGAAAAAGACTAACAGGAAAAGGTTCACGAGTTTGTTTCGCTTGTGGACAAACAACACATGCTTTATTCAAAATTTTTTTATGAGAACTGGAACTAATAGCAGGAATTAACTGAAGAATCTTATCAGACGGATGACCCATACGACGATGCCAGAGTTCAAATTCGCAAACCCCCGCAACAGTAACCACACACGCCGCAGGAACATCACGGAAGAAATAAAGGCCATCACGTTGCTCACCTGCTCCAATCAGCGTCCCCGAGCATGGGTCCTGTATAGCACATACTGTTTTAGTAAAACGAACAAAACATTCACAATCATGAAGAAGGCAGGAAACAGACAGCAAGTTACAATGTAGACCCGGAACATAGAGTACATTAGAGAGAGTAATAGACGACGAAAGCCTAACACTGCCACTAAGAGTAGCAGACACACGCCTACCATCAGGTAGTCTAACTGACCATTCGGGAATGCGTTCAACATTATCTAAACAAGAGTAGATTCCGGTGACGTGGTGGGAAGCCCCACTATCAATAATCCAGTCAAAGCAAGAATGCTTACCAATCATACGATCATCCGAGTGCTTAGGAGTGGGAGCATGTAAAATAGAGTGCACCTGAGCAGTACCAAGAGCAGAAACATCAGGCTCTTTCGATGGAGCAGAGTGAGGCAGGGACAGTAGCCCACCTCCAAGAGAAGAGACAGCAGTAGGTTGGGCTCCCCGAGTCCGAGGCACCAAAGCAGCAGCAGACTTAGCATTACCATAGCGCTCATGCCACCAAGAAGGCTTACCATGTAATTCGAAACAAGTACCACGCTCATGACCACGCTTCTTACAATAAGAACAAAGAAGAGAAGATTTATCAAGCACAGGAGGTCTTGAACGAGACCGAGAATGAACATTCGAGAGAGCAAACACATGGGTCTCGATGTCAGTAGACTTTGTGCGAGCAATGGAGCGTGATCGTTCCTCTTGAAGGAAGGTTTGATAAGCACGATCAATGTCCGGGGAAGGCATCTGAGACAAGAGATTAGTGCGAACCGTACCATAAATGTCATCATCAATTCCAATATAAAACTGATGTAATATTTCTTCATCCCGATCTTGGCGAAATTTATTTACAACACCACAAGTACACAGACCACAACTACAATGAGGAATAGGTTTCAAACGATCAAGTTCATCATAGAGCCCCATAAGTTTAGTATAATAGTCCTCAACTGTCATAGATTTCAATTGACGACAATCCGTAATTTGCGCTCGAAGTTGTTGAATACGCGGGCCATTAGCAACACAGTAACGTTTTTCAAGAGACAACCACAGAGCCCGAGTCGTATCATGAAAGGGTATAGAAGAAATAATTTTAGGGTCAAGAGTACGATTAATCCAAGATACAATCATGGAATTAACAGTGTCCCAATCAAGAATATCATGAGCAGCAGTCGGTTTAACAATGGAACCATCAACAAAACCAAATTTACGACGGGATTTTAAAGATAAAGTAATAGCACGAGACAAGAAAGATAATTATCACCTTTGAGAATGATATGAGAGATGAAATTACCCGGTTGATCGCCGGAGCCAAGGTAGAATGGAGAAGTAATATCAATCACTTGTGAATCGGTGGACTTCGGTTCACCCGACATGACGTAATAGCAAGCTGTGATCAATAGAAGAAGAAACCAGCAGAAGAAACCAGCAGAAGAAACCAAAAGAAACCTAGAAACGTAAAGAAGAAACCAGAAGAAAATCAAAAGAAGAAACCAAATCAATCGCTGAAACCAAATCAATCAAAGAAACCAGAAGCAGCAGAAGGACGACGAAAACGCAATCAAAAGAAGAAACCAAATCAATCGCTGAAACCAAATCAATCGAGGAAACCAGAAGCAGCAGAAGGACGACGAAAACGCAATTGAAATCAAAAGAAAATCAATCGCTGAAAGGAGAAGAAACGCAGGGAAAAACAAGAATTTAGGGCAGGGAAAAACCAGAGGAGAAAGCAAGGGAAAGAAGAAGAATTATGTAGAAGAGGAATGATGTTGTCAGCCTTTCAAAAGCTATCTGATACCATGACAAATTTAGGGTGTTTTTCCTTGTTCCTTTCATAAAACCATCAAGAGTATATATACATGATCAATCAAATAATTGGGCCAAAGTTAAAACAAAGCCCATAATGCAAAATACATCGAAATTAAATGTAAATTGTTCAACACATATGGCATAAGTTAGACAAAATGTATTTTGGCTCTAATTGAATCTGCTCTTTGATTCCCTGTTTTTGGGGAAATTAAATTTCAACCATAACGCATAATTGCCTCACTTTTATTTATGACAACTTTATGTACATTGTAGACTTCTTCAACTCTGTCCATTCTCATTCTCATTCTCATATGCTTCAAAACAATTAAATTTATTGTATTTTTTGTTTCGGAGTATGTTCAGGGTTTCGATTCAGATCTCATAACATATACTTCAGAAGTTCACACATTGTGAGACTCCACTGATCTCTTCATTACAATTTCAATCTCTTTGTTTTAATTGATTGACATTTTTCTAATTTTTTATTCTAACTATGATTAATTTTAATTGTATGTATTTTTTTTTAGAAATACAAATTGGCACTTTATTTTCTTTGATTGTGTAAAGTTAACGTCATAACTTTCGATTAGAGCAAATTAACCTCTAATTTTTCTTTTTTTTTAATATATGATAGGCTAAAAGAAAAAAAAAAAGAGTTAGATGAGAATCAAATTAATCACTTTGTCTGAAAATTGATATTTATTCTCCAATTGAGACAAAATCTGATTCTCCTCCGATCTATTTTAAAATGTGAAACACCAATTATACTATAATAAATATAATGAGAAAATAAGGTAACTAAAACCACATTTTGTATAGCATAATATTGGGGAAGACTGAGATATATTTAATTGGGAAAAGAAAATCTAACACCAAGTTGTCTATCTCCAAGTCCTTATATCCACCATCTATATATCTAATTTAATCACTAACTATAACAAATAATACTTAAAAAAACCCATATATATTTATCACTCATCAAATTTATATCCATATTTACCTTAACTTCAATGCATGCAATGTAAAAATCGGTAAATTTTTGTGTCTATCATCCTCTTACCTTAAATTACTTAGATTTTAGTGTATTTAAGAATAATACTCCCACCGAATCAATTTAGTTGTCTCATTTCCTTATTTAGCAAAGTCTTTTTAGTTGTCCCATTTCTATTTTTATCAATCTTTTTTTACTTAAATATCCTTAGTTCACACAATTAATTACGAATATACCCCTATATACCTTACTTACCCAACTACCCTTCACTACTTACCCTTTACTACTTACCCTTTTTAATGGACTCCACACCATCCTTAATAACCGTGCCCAAGCAAATGGCACATCTAAATTGGTTATATATGAACGGAGGAATTCATGTCAAATAAATTAATCTTAAAAAGTGTATCATTCCACACCAATGAAGTATGGGGTGGTGGGGGGGGGGCTAAATTCCCCTTTCTAACCTTTTTAAAATTTAGAAACAGATATTTTTGTATTTCATGTATTGTTAAATTTAGAAAATAATGACTAATGATTTTAACCATTGTGAAAAAATTGTTTTAGGTTCATCAACAATGAATAATTTACATTAATATATTTAAATTTATTTTGAAAGTCGAGCTCAGATAAATTTATTTTGGGAAATTATCTGAAAAATCCCATGTTAATAATGAAGATATTATCATTATATCCGGTGTATCTCGTCTGGAAGGAAATAAAACGACAACTTATACCCATAAAGAAGAGTGCGACCGGTAGTTCACTAATATAATTGTGTACTCTTTCTTGTTCTTCCAAGTTCCGATATGAAACTTTAACGTAAACTGAACATAAATGTAGACTATAATATTAGAGTAAAAGGTTGGTGGTGATGAATGACTTGAAAGGGCAAAGTCTCCAGCCTCCACTAAGCAGGTAATATAATTGTTCAAATCTTTACACGTTCAGACAAAATAACTACAATTATTCGAAGAATAATGCTATTTTACTTATTTGAGTTGGGCCTTTCCAAAGCTAATTGGATATCAACTTAATTAAAAATAAGTAGAATGAATTGAGACTTGTAATTTAATTACTTAAATGGGTCCAACCAACAAGAGTTGTTTATTAAATTTATTAGGTTAAAGTCAAAATTTTAAACCTAAAACAAAATTATATAACTTATTTAATTAAAGAAGTTCATTTTGACTTGTAAATATAACTTAAACTTAATTTATTAAAATTTTTTCTATTTTTCATAGTAAATAGAAATACAAAATATACAACTCATAAACAAATATTTTAAAATTTAGGCCTGAAAAAATATAGTCAAACTTAAAAACCTTATAATGAAAACAAAAAACCTAAAGGGTTAAGTAGGTCAAAATTAAGTTGACTTGATATTTTATATATCTCAAAATTGTTTTTGACCCAATTAGCTAAAAAGGTTAGATTTGAATCAAAGGATTTCTAACCTGTTTATATATGACACAAACCCAAACCCAATCCAACCTAATCTCTTTGATAGACCTATTATTATGAGTATAACAATTAACTATTAAGATTTAAGCATGTTAAGAACATTTAAATTGTCTAGTAGGGATTAGTGAACATCCCACTTGATTTAATTTATTGCACTTATATATATTGACATCAAAATAGGAGTATTTGTTTAGGAAACCAATTTAGAATAATATAGGGGTGACCTAAAAGGCCAATCCTGAAACCAACGATTACGTTGTTGTTATATTGTAATCGACTTGATTTAATTTTTTTGGAATATATGGTTTTATTGAATTTTCTTTATTTATTATTGAAATTATTATAAACTATCTTTATACTTAAAATAACTAAAAAAATTAAAAAAGACAAGATAAGAAACCAACGATTACGTTGTTAAATTGTATTGGGACAATAACAAATGCTAAAACTGGATCTAAAAGATAAGGCTTATCGTGGAATTCATCTCGTCAAAATGTGAATCAAAATGTTCGCAAACATAATGAACACAAAATGACCCAAACTTAATTTTTCTCCATAAAAATTGGTATTTTTTTTATTTTTTTTTTTCAAGAAAATCAAAATTTTTAGTGATAGCATGAGTATAAACTGCCTGTTTGGATAGTGGTACTAAATGGTGGTAATGAGAATGATTTATAGTGTAAAATTTCATCTAAAGTTCCATATCGGTATGCATTGGAATAAATTTTATGAAAAAAATAACATGATTGAAATTGGACAAGCATGTCCATCAAGGTAACCAAAAGATTTTTTAACTAAAATTACACTAATTTTTCATTTCCATTACCACCGTTTATTACCACCTACCAAACGAGCCGAAAGTAGAAATAATGGGGTATAAAAAGGGATATACGGATGTTTGACAACTAGCTATTCATTAGTCAATCCAACTAACAATTTCAATAAATAAGCATTTGTCAAACAGACTCATAACAAGTATATCCAATTTGAATTTTGATACACAAGCATGCATTTGAGAACTGTACCCATCATGGTAGATGATTATAAAAATTTTAGGTATGGTTGCATAAGTATGGTAAAGATACCCACATTCACCCGTCCATTACATCATCCCTAGCGGCTAGCCAAGAAAGAGACATTGAGAGTCAAAAAACTTTTATGGAGGATTTAAATTTATGGTTGTAAGACCAAGTTAGATAGGGTCAAACTCTGAATTTATAATCTTATGTACGATCATGCATACAATTGTGCGGGTTGTGCGCACTTAGCTTGTTAAGTTTATACATTATTTTATCTTAATAAATTTGCTATAATTTCATCTTTTGATACAAACCCATAAATTATCTCTCGATCATCTCATCCACAAACATTTTTTTTATTTCATTTACAAAGTCTATAAGGGTTAAAAAGGGCTTTTGCTAATCATATTATGGATGTTTTTTGGACAAGGAATAACACAGCTGATACTTCTTCCCTGAATCAATCAAAACAGTGAAGAAGAGGGAGGACTAAAAACTTCCTAATCAGGCCATCAACCAATTTATTTACACTTTCTTTCAGAATTAAGTTAAGTATGTTAAGGCACATCTAGTAGAGTAAAAGTGGACAAAAAAATAAAAAAGATTACTTGCCTCCCTTCCTGAACTATTCCGTGATTCTTTGCCTTTCTATCAATCTTCCTTACTTTAAACTGATATTCTAAGTGATTTTCTTCCTTCCTTCAAGCTTCCATAAAACATACTCAAGTTCTTCTCCTGTGTACTTGTTGTATTAAGCTCTTGCTGTCACTTGTCCTTTATCTTCTTTTTTTTTCGGTTTTCAATTATCTAAATTCATGTCCCAATATGATGAGACCAACCCACATTTCTGGCCAACACAGCCATCAGATTTTGCAGCACCACCACTTATTCGTCCAGAACCAAGGCAGCATTGGGATGGAAATCTTTACCGTCCAGATCAAGATCAACGCCGTGATCCGATTCAAGTGAGGACTCGGCAGCGACAGCAGCCACAACCTCATTTACAGCAACCAGGGTCTTCTGTACACCCTCCAAATTCGCCATTTGAACATGGCCATCAACGACCCTCGACTCCACCTAGGCATCATCGGCCCTCGACTCCACCAAGGCATCATCAGCCCTCAACTCCACCAAGGCATCATCAGCCCTCAACTCCACCAAGGCATCATCGGAGCTCGACTCCTCCAAATCAACAAAGACCAGCATCACATCCCCACCCGGTTGAGGTGCCAGGTCAGACCAGACCAACATCACATTCCCATCCTGTTGAGGCGCCAGCTCAGACCAGGCCCAAGGCCAAGCACCCATCATCTCGGCCCCATGTGAGCTTTGAACAAGGTGCTGCTTCCTCAAATTACCGGGAAAACTTGATGTACCCAACACCAAATCGGACCAAACCAGTTACATGGTTTGGAGCAGTGTTCTGTGTGATCCTATGGCTTGTCATTATTCTCGGTGGCCTCCTGGTGCTCATAATATACCTTGTGTATCGCCCACGAACTCCACACTTTGAGATATCAACCGCCACCCTCAATGCTGCCTACCTTGATATGGGCTACCTTCTCAACTCCGACATCACAGTCCTCACCAACTTTACGAATCCCAATAAGAAGGTTAATGTAGACTTCAGCTACGTGACCCTGCAAATCTACTTTGACAAGCATCTCATTGCTACTCATTACATTGAGCCATTCTCAATTTACAAAACAGAATCCAAGCTAGCCAATGTAGAGTTCATAACTAGTCAGGTTAGACTTCCTTTAAGAGTAACTCAACAACTCATTACACAGGTACAGAGGAACAGGGTTACATTTGAAGTTGATGGGAGTTTTCATGCAAGATCAAATTTTGGAAGCCTTTTGAGATACTCTTATTGGTTGTATGGTCACTGTCAAATTGAAGTTACAGGGCCTCCAAGTGGAGTTATGTTAACCAGCCATTGTAAAACAAAGGACTGAAGAAATACTAGGAAAATACCAGATGATTTTTTAAATTGTTATTGTACAATTTTTGGATTTATGAATTATATGTATTTTATTCAACCATTTATAAAACACTCAGTTGGTGGGAAGGTCCAGAATTTCTGCTCTGTGATCCCCTGTACTCAACATGATTTTATCTTCTGTCATTGCCAAACTTTCAATTCTTTCTGAAAAATTATGCTTAACTAATTCATACACTTCTACTAGAGATGATGGGTAGCACAAGACTATCCAAAATATTGCGAGAAAATTAGTGGAAACTAGAACATTGGAATCCTTCAATCATACCAGCAAAACAAAACAAAGGCTGAACAAAATGGGCAAAGAAAAGATGCAAAAAAAAAAAAATAACAAAAAAAATTAAAAGCAACACATTAAGACTGAAAGAAAGGTATCAGGCTTTTTTTGAAAAAGCAATTTAGGTTCTTATCTGGCTTTGCATGATTCAGCGCAATGAGCTTCAAGATGAATTTCTCAAAACATCTTATTTACAAACTCGCACTGAAGAGTAATTGTTGCTAGAGGTATTGATCTAGTGTTTTCCCACTTTTTTAAGGGGAAAAGATGATAAAAATGCCTATTCTACAACAAACATAAAGACTAATACAAAAGACAACAATGAAAGACTGGCTCTCATAACCTGTAGCGGTTTCTTGTAAAAAAGGGATGCCTGAGGGCTTCTCTGGCTGTAATCCTCAATGAAGGGTCATAATGAAGGAGTCCTTGTAAAAGGTCTATTAGATCTCCAGCAGAATGATCGACATGTTGCATCACTAAGTTCTGAAAGAGAAACCCGATTGCCATTTCAGTTATTTCAAAGTTTGAAACTCTTATCTTGCACAAGGAGACAATAAAAAAATACATACCTGAAGACGGGCGAGTTTCAGAACAGCTTTAATGCTTTCCCGGGAAGTAGCACCTTCAGGCCAGTTCAACCTTCCTCGTCTGATGTATTTCTCAGCATGTCGACTGCATAAGCAAAAGTAGCATAGTTGAAGATAGTAAATGATCAAACAAAAGTCTTACTCCTAGTCCATCAAAAGGTCGGTTAAAAGAAATTGACGTCAAATTTAGATACCCCCCGTTTTATTTATCCCAAACTGATGGAAAAGAATTACAATAGACCTGGAAATGACCCAAACTAAACCCAACCTGAAAGAATTAGTTGTTACTCTAGGAAAATTTAGAATGAAAAGAGTGAACACTGATGATTTATTTTTTAAAAAATATCACTGATTCCCACTCAGTTTTCCTGATTGGAATGAAAAACATGGGATTTGCACTTGCACGAGCATATGAAAATAGATACAAAATGAATGCAAGAGAATATATATGTGATCATTGTGATTAATTTTGTTAGTTGTAAATTAGTATTAAATAGGGCCGAAGATTTATAATCTATGTTGCGACGGTTACCCTCACTAATTTCTCCTCGCCCTCTCCTTGGAGGGCCCGCTACCCTCCTCCTTCCCCAGGACTCTGCCTTATACGTGATACTGCATTGATGACTATGACTATGACATCGTCGTTGGCCTAGTTGCGTCATACTTTAACGACCAACACTACTACCTATTGACTAGTCAACTTCCAAGAAGGTTCCCTTATTTATGTCTTGAGAATGATCCATCCTCATGAAACTTTTCCAACATATTCACATTCCATATCAAGTTTTTAAATGTAATAGATCCACCAGAAACAAATGAAAATTTCACTCCAAAGATTTTTCCCAAATATGCCTGAACTGGTTGCAATTTGAACCTTGGTAATTGGTATACACCCTTTTAATAATGCGTAAAAGTGACAACGACAAAAGTTTCTTAAAAGGACACATACTCAGCTCTTCTTAGCATGTGGTCAGGTAAGGGGCCCAAAACCCTCTCCATCATTGCCAAATGCTCCAAATTTTCATGGGTTTGGAACAACGCCTCTCCCTGCCAAAATTAAACAAATGAACATGGTACAACTTCAGAGTTTCAAGTATGTATGCTAAACTCATCACAGATATACTAGTAGTAGTGCAACATACTGAGCACAATTCTGCCAAGATACAACCAACACTCCATAAATCACATGGGTAACTCCATCCAAGCCCTTCATAAGAGAAAGCAAGAGAAGTACAAAAAAAAGGTTCAGTTTGAAAATAAATAAACATCTATCATAACAGTAATTTAAATGCCTACAAGTTGCAACAACATAATTGCTAACAGCATACCAAGGATAACTTCCGGAGCCCGGTAGTGTCTCGTTGATACAATATAGTTATGTGGTTGAGTGCCATGAGCTGTGCTTCCAAAATCAATAACCTTTATTGCACACGACTTTGGTAACCTCTTTCCCTCTCTCAATGTACCCTACAAAGTAAATTAAAAATCAAAAAGACCAAGTTAACCTACATTATCATTAATAAGTATTTCCAAACTTAAAGTGCAAAATCCATCTTAACCAAAAGTAACAAAAACCAAATTACAATACCTTATTGTCTGGTATTTTCACATATTCAGAAGAAATTAAAAGTATATTTTCTGGCTTCAAATCAGTGTGGACAAGGCGCAAATCATGCATGACTGCACGAGGAAACCATATGAAACATAAGGTACAACAAGAATAAAAGCTGCTAGGGAATTGCAACTTTCAGCTAAACATGTCAAGTTGTCAACCAAAACAGCTAATAGAGTGTAAACTGTACAAAGTGAAAGTCAATGATCATCAAGTAAAAGTGAATATGAACATATAAGCAGAAAGAGACAATGCATGAATTCATCAAAATCCTACCCACTCATTGCAATAATTGTTTCATTTTATACTTCTGAAAACAAAAAGAAAAGAAAATAAAGAAGAGAGAGTTCAATAACCACAGACATGCTACACATTCCAAGAGTTGCCGCCCAATCTCACGAACCAAATCAACTGGAAATGATCGATAATTGTTTTTCCGAAGAAAATCAAACAAGCTTGGCCCAAGCATCTCAAACACCTGTTGAACCAATCACATCCATCCAGATATATTAATCCCCAATGAACATTAAGCTGGGAAAATTACAATATCTCAAAGAGTTATATACTTACAATACAAATATGGTTACGATAGTCAAACCAGTTTTGTATTTGAACACAACTGCATAGGAGAATTCAATTACCCCAAGGTCAACAGAATCGCCACATACAAACTAATCTGACAACAAATAAAAATAAAATACAAAACAAAAGCAAGAATAATAAAGAATATACCCATTTCCATGTCTGTTGTGTCTCCCAAGCTCCTCAAGTACATCAATTTCTATCATTGCGGCATCACGATATTTTTTGATACTTCGGATTATCTTTATGGCAACTACCTCTCTCAGTTCCCTGTCCCAGCACTCTAAAACCTGCCCGAAGGTTCCTATGAAAACATTAAATAAAAGTAAGGTTTCAGCAAGAATAACAATACATTGAAAAAAGCTCAGCTTTCATACAACTGACCTTCTCCAATCTTTCTAAGAATCTTGTCTGCAAATACAATAGAAATTATATTAGCTACTACAGATACGAAAATTCATTCAGAAAGATCATTCAGAAATGCATCCAATGAGATGTACCATAATTGCACTAAAAGCTACTAAACAAACATTATTTTCTTTAGAGTAAAAAACCAGATATCAGCCACATGTTCAGAAAGAAGATATAATGAGAAGTAAAGAAAAATACAGCAGCTTTGAAAATATCTCCAGGGAAGGAAACCACATCTTCATGATTTTACAAAGGTTATTTATGTTGGAAAGTAGAAGCAAAAATATTTTTAAAATGATTTTGAACATTGCAAGTCCAAAAGAATCTGATAAAACAAGAATAGGGAAGGAGTAAAAGAATGTGCAAGCATTAAGACAATTCTTCCTATTGAAAGGAAAAACATTATGCAGTAATGCAAATTCCCAAGAAAATACAAATGAAAAATGGCTTAATAACAATGCAGTATATTACAGCGAGGCGTTAAATTTTCTCCAAGCTCAAAAATGTAATGCCCATCTTTGTCATCATCACGCCATGGAGGAGAGCCTTTATGAACCAATCCCTTCACAAAATGACTAGGATGCTCCAAATGTATCCGTGATGGTCCAAAGCTTGAGAAATTTCCAACCTCTTGGCCACTATATAATCCTGACTGAGCCTACACACAGCCATTGATTCATTTCCAAGTTCACACTTAGCCAATTTGTTTATCCCTCACAAACTACACTCATTAAAAACCACCATTGTGCACAAACTATCACCAAAAATAACTCATTGAATAAGATAAAATGGTAGTTTGCATGTGACGGAAAGACAACATATGAACTTAATGTTGCAAAAAAGGCATAGAAACAATCCAAACTTCAAAACAACACACAAAGATTACTAGAACTCATCCAACTAAATAGTGAACAAAAGGCCAATTTCATTCACAAAAAAATTCAACATTGAACACAACAAGCAGAATTAATCATTCTAAAATGTAACTTCTTATTGGAAGTTATACCAAGAAAACCCAAACACACCCACCGACTGCTTTCCTGTGTTACTCCCCTATAATTTTGACAGCAAATGTAAACCTAAAATAGTATACTACCTTAAAACAAAATTTCACCACTAGAAGGGAAAATATATTTAACAAACACGACATTCCACAAATCATATAATTTATGTAGCTATTCAGCTAATAGTATATCACAATAGTGGTACAAAACTTAAAACTTAAAACCCACTAAACGTCTCCCTCTTAATCAATTCATAGTTTTCTCAATCAAGAATTAATCCACAGAAACTGTTCAAGCGCTAATTCACTATAGAAAAGCATATTAAGAACCAAAAATTTAATCACAAACATATATCTAACCCTAACAAGAATATGATAAAAACTTCAGTATAAATCAAAACAAACAGTATAAAATCAAAATAAAACAATAAATGTGAGATAAAAAAAAATATGAACGGAAGCACAAAAATTGAAGCACAAAAAAGGACATACCTTGGAAGATTGTGGAGTGTCCCAAGTTGAAATTCTAGGCCTTTTTCTAGGTCGACGATCTACTTGACTATTATGCGGGATTTCTCGTACATACTCCATTTCCATCATCCAAAAGCTAAATCAAAATTAAAGAAAAGTTAGATCAGATCGAGAAGAGGATGATTTGGTTTCATTTCGAATTCAGCTGAAATTGAAAACCCTAATTGTCGAGAACTCTGCTGTCTGTATAAATCTGATTTCTGAACGTTCTAAAAGTTCATTGCTGGGATGCTACCATCATGTGCGGCGGTTCACTAGATTTATCCTGTGCCACTTAATCTTAACCGTTCATAATCAACACCATGATATGGGCAAAATTTATGCGGTGGGATCTTATTAATGAATTAGCAAGTATCCTTTCTCTAATATACCCTTGGGCCTTGGCCAACTTTCTTTTATAAAAATTTTACATTAGATAGTAATTTAAAAAATCTCCATTATTTTTTTATTATATATATATATATATATATATATGTATATATATATATATGTATATATATATATATGTATATATATATATATATATATATATATATATATATATATATATATATATATATATATATATATATATATATATATATAAATTTTTGTGAGAAGTTTGAGAAACCGTCTATAATTAACTTGGCCCATATAAAATAAAGTAGAGTAAGAGTATGCATTAAGTTTTGTTGGATTGGATCTGAGAGTCTCAGATTACTAGTTCGTTTATATTTAATGATAATAATTTAATTATATATTTACGCTATTGTAGAATAGGACAACATATTCGACTAGTACTTTACTTAATATTTTAGTTTCACAAGCTTCCTTTTAGAAACATATTGTTTTAAAGAGAATCATTAAATTTGGGTTAGTGGGTAATGAATATTGATGATTTGTTGTATTTTTTCTCAATATTGATTGATTAGACTTAAGTTTTACCTTATTGAGAAACATCCTGTTCAAAAGTGACCCGACTCGAAAATTCGATCCGAAATTGAAAGTAAACCGATCCGAAAATGTGTTCCTTTTTAAGGTTTATCGAGCCGATATTACCTGACTCAAAGCTATACCTGAACCGGTAATGGAAAAACTGAACCCGAGCTATAACCGATTTTTCTAATCGACACATGACCGTTAACCGAGATTACCCGAACCTAATAATGACCAAACCATGCTCAAAACCGAACTCGATCCGGCTAAAACCGACTTAACCCGAATAAAGTTTAGATCGAATTATTGTAAACCTGAACCAATTTTTTACATAGAAGTATGATTGACTCATATTCAATCATCTTATTAGTTATTCACTTATTCTAATAAAGTCATAAATATTTTAATAAAATAAATTTTATAAATACATGCTTTCATATATTTAGAGTAATAATCAATGGTCAATGTTTATTTAACCACTTTTAATTTTCTGTCAAACAAGTAAAAGTAACAATGTAATAATGGTCACTAATTGATTTGCATTTTCACTATTTTGCTTTAAGTAAAGGAACCTTATCATCAATTAAAAAATGACTAACAACTTAATCTGATACTGACTTGATCAATAGTAATTAGTAATTCGTAGCCAAATTCTACTTGAAAATACCCGAACCCTATCTGTACCTAGTAAAACCGAACCAATTATTAACCGATGGCAACCCGAGACCTATTGAAACTCGACACAAACTTTAACCGACACCGACCTAATGCTAACCCGATAGTTCGAATAACCGATCTTCAACCGAACCGTGACTAACCGACCCAACCCGAGTATGACCCGTCACACCGAAATATAATCGATCCGAAATACAACCAAATCGAATGACACCTGTCTAAAACAGACCCGATCACCCGAATGAACACCTCTTCGTTGTTTATTAATGTTACGTTTTATTTTTTTTGTTCATAAGCCTCTAAAATATCCAAAACATCCTTATTACTCGAAGAGTAATAGTTTTTCTTATCACTCCTAAAAGTATATAAAAATGACTTTTTATATTAGAAAAACCAACTCCACTCTTTCAATCTTCTTATGTATTACTATTAAGTAAGAATACTACTAAGTGATTCACACCTACAACATGCTTTACCAACAAGTTTTTGACTCCAAGGAAGTTGAATGGTGTATAATAATACCCAATTGGTTAAATTTTGAACAATTTTCACACATTTCTTGTTTGTTGGAGTTTGCTGATCTTTTTATCTCTAGTAGGATGCAAGTTTTCTACCCACTCTAATAAATTAAAATTCCCTCAATCCGTTATAAATAGACAAGGATGGTCTTAACAATTATCAGAATTTACTTGAATTATAATGCTAAGTAGAAGTGGAAAAAAAAAAAAAAAAAAAAAAGATTTGCTTACCTTTATATAGTCAATAGATAATATTCTCACCTCCTTTCGTTGCTATCGTAAAAACTAAATTGTCATTGAAGAATACAACACCACACAAGTAGTTAGAAGAAATGAGTGGAAAAATTGTATATGAATGAAAGAGAGAATAAGTTTATCGAAAAAAATCATTAACAAACAAAAAAATGATGCAAAGTGAGACAAGCATAAATAGAAATGAAAGCAATCACATAAAAGCACAGGGGTAATAATTTTGGAAAAAGAAATAATGCCACTGGCACTGCACTGGCTAGGAAACCAAATATAATGCAATTTCATCATTGATTTAAGGTGAAGTGTAACCATCAGCTTCCTAGTTGGTGATCAGTAAGCAAGGTGGCTTTTAACAAATTTATGTGTTCTATGGACAGAGCTGTAAAAATTTCCAATACTATGGAGACGAGCTACAAATTCAATTTATACAAAGAAAACCCAAATGAGATTTTTAAAATTGACACAAATTACAGAAACTAAAAAGAATTACAAATCACAAAAGAGGTTCTGATAGCTCCATTTCATTTGAACCTTGTTGCTGCGGCATATCAATCTGCCGTCGCATACCCACAAAGTCGATACCGAGCCATTCCCATGGCCAGCATACATATCTCGGACGAGTACTATTCCGGCTGTCGTTTATAATGTCCAAGTTTTCAAGCTGCCGAGTCAGTTCTTCCACTCTATCTCTCAATCTTGAAGCTCTGGTGTCTGCTAATCTCAATGATTTTTCAGCTGCTTCTCTTGCAGCCATCGCTGCAGTAGCTGTCTCTTCCTTGAATTTGAGCTTTTTCTCCAACTCTAGCATTGCTTGCTTTGTTTCCTCGGCGTCTTGCTTAAAAGAAGATATCTGCAATCATAAGAGTAAAGATCACCCAGTCAAGCCCGAGATCATGGCTAAATAAATTATTTCCAAAAAGCATCCTTTCTCCAAATCTCTTACTCTTCGGCTTTAGACATAAAGGAGTGAAAAGAACGAACAAAAGCCTGTTCCAGGAAGATGCTCATGGAATACAAAGAACACAACATCATCCGATTACCCCAGAATTATTAAGTGACTCCCAACAAGCCGGAATTAGGGATTTAAACGCATGTTTCCTAACCCACAATAACAAAGAGTTTATTTCCATTTTACCTTTGTTGCAAACATCATTAGCAACTTCACATGAACACACAAGATCCACCACCTTTTATTTAGAAGAAATCATATAATTAGAGGGTATCATATAATTTATCTTATATAACAACTATAAGAGAAGAAAAACTTGTCGTCCTAAAGAACGATATAACCTAACAAACAGCCTTCAAGACGAAGCTAGAGGTCCAATGATTTCCCTAGCAGCAAGCTGTTTCTTACTAACCCCCCCACCCCTCCTTCTTCAAGGAGAAAGTAGTGCGAAGTCTCTATTTGTCTGCCGTGCAATGAGAATCCGCAGAGTTCTTCAATATATACTGTTATTTTATGAGAAGCAGCAATTAAAAAACTCTGCAGATTATTGACTAGTCACCGACTCACACTGTCTTCAATTGGAGTGGCAGTCTTTCACTATGATTTTTTGAATCTTTGATGGGCACCCATATCAAATAGGCTTCTTCTGAGGTTAAGAGCAAAAGTCTTCTAAGGCGCTCAATTTAGGCGGCAAAAGGTGCTATGAGAGAAGCTCACCTTAGAAACTTCGGTGTATCCCAATAGTAGCACATAGTACTCAAAGATTCGAATGAATAAGACAACAAATATAACACTAACTTTTAATTCTAGCAAGAAGAGGAGATAGTTCTATATCTCCCTGAGATTGCATCTCAAGGAGATGGCACAAGAACTAAAAAATGTGGGTAAATGTGTATATTAGTGGGGTATTGTAGGTGGTGCCATATAGGTAATTATATGTTCTAATGTAGGAAAGATATATAAATTATAGGTTTTAGTGGGATCATGTCCAGAAATAGTAACAGAACAATTGGGCATCATAAGATGGACTAAAATAATAGAAGGGGCAAAATCAGGGGGGCGGAGGAAGTACCAGAATTCCATTTTCATTCTTAGTTAGGTAACAAGATCTCCCAACAAGGAAAAGCATTGTGTTAAAATAAATTAATAGCCATAACTTCTATAATCACTCCCACTTGCTTTTCATAGTCAGTTTCAACTCTAATAAATCAGCTTTTGATGAATAAGTACCTCATAGGCCATAGCTCCAATCTAACCTCTAGGTTGCATCAATGTGAATACTAGGATGAATATGAGGACAGGAAACAGAAAATTTTCAAATTACAGGGTACGAGTGCAATATAGGGTATGGAAAAAAGAAGTAAATATCTAGAACCGGAAATATAATATTCAGAATATATTATTTATAAGAATGGCAGGATTAATAAATACGTAAATAATTTTTTATTGGAATTTTTTTTAACAATCCAATATTTTGGAAATTACTATTGAAACTAGAAACTACAACGTACGCACATACTATTACTGTAGATTGTAGAGTCTATATAAGTAAAACTAAAGAGGAAATTGGAATAAATGTCAAAAGTAGAGAAACTCCAACTCGTTACAAAGAGGGTGTGTGTTCCTGTGAAAGAAAGAATTAATACTTATTTTTCTCCAAGAAAAAAGCGAACATAAGGAAAGGATTAAGAATTGGAAAGTACTTTCTCTCTCCTCTTCCCAATCTCTAAAAATGCAGCACCCAAACATACAAGGAGTTATTTAGACGTCATTCAACTTTGTTATGAATTCCAAGTGAAAGATCCTCCCTTCTTATTCATGGCTGACTTGGGTACGTGCATAATATTCCCTTTCCGTCCCAAAATTACTCAGCTTCCTCTTGAAGTGGGACGTCCCTGTGATGCACCCAACCCATAATCTTACCGGGTCTATCTCAGCTATGCAAAACACAAGCCAGGAGACATACACGTGCTACACAGGTTTGAAGCTATAATCAGTTTCCTTTGCTTCTCAAGAATGCAGATTTTTTTTGGGTGGAGGTAGGCCTTTTTCCAGAACTATATGGCTTATTGAAGTGCTTGTTACTTTGTTAAGCTTGTTGGTGATGTTTGGCAGAAATCACGACGTCATGGTATTGGGAAGGTAGAATGTGTAATCTTTATGGCATATAATGAATGTAGTTGACATTGCCATCAAAGCAACTTCACAATAAAGAACTATCAGCTCTTTCTAAGAAAAAAAATTCTAAAAGTCTCAGTTAAGCTCTACAACTCGTTATCGACATTTGTTTGCAGGAGCTACAGCAAGCGTTATTCACTCTCTTCAGCACATTATTAGGTCTTTAAGAGATTGCTCTTCATCAAAATTCTCAAGTGCAGTGATTTTGGCCAATAATAACAACAGCTTATTGTACTAGTAGTCCCTCTCGATTATTAGGGAACAGGGGTTAGCTTTTAAATAGGAGAAGTAGGCCTCAACATAGCAGATCTACTGGTGATTTCCTTAGCCAAACTTGTTCAATTGTGAGGTAGACAAAGCTCAATATAGTATTGAACACTTAAGGCTCCTAGCATAGAGAAATTTGATAATTCTTTCAAAAAGGTGTGGCACATCATCAAGATTAAGCATATGCTGATAATATTCATTAGCAATGGTTAGCCAACTGTACTACAATTACCCTGCTTTCCAAAATTGTTTATGTCTCATAGCTCAAGATTTGTGTTCTATTGCCCAATGCCCATTACTAAATCTGCAGTACGCTCAATTAGATAACAATTCTCAACAGTTCCAACAACATATGCAGTTTGCTATTAAGTCAAGTACGAATAGCTCTAATCTATCATGTCTCCCACTTTGTTGATCAAATTTGGCTGAGGAACTAAAAGTCCTCAAAGTAGCAACTCAACACAAAGATGAGATGAGACCACTACGATTCGACCAGTTTCAGTCCCAAAAATTGCCTAGTTAATGGTCTGTTTTCTAGAATTTTGGTGTTTTAGCTTGCTGAACGTGTACTTTTCACTACATAAGTTCTCTATTCTAGTTAACAAGCAATGCAGGGTTTTTTTCTGACAGATCTTTTGTGAGTAAATGCTGGAAAAAGCTTCAATTTACTGATAAGGTGAGTAGTTTTGAGATACAGAACTGACGCTCACAATGCCTTAATTTTCTGCGTCGAGTCCAATCAATCTTTGGCATTGGCATTGTTGTTGGGGGTGGATATCGTCTTTGCGAGCTCTGTTTTATCCTTTAGGTTTAGATGCTCTCACCAACTAGAAGATTTGCCAATGTTTTTTGATGTAGTTTAGCCACTATAATGGGCTATACTCTCTTTTAAATCCAGTTGTTCTAAATGAGTAGATTCACTTCAATTCAGAAAAAGCACGTAGAGAACTTATTTAAAAAAATTATTTGTGGATGGCACCATGGCTGACCAACGACTTCGTTAAATATATGCAAGGTATCCTGAGGTACTACTGGGAAAAAGAGCTGGGAAAAAATTTTCACCAAAGAATCCAGCACAAAGATAATGCCTTTTCTGAGAAAGGAGGCGGACATCTTATACAAAAAGATCACAATGAACATGCAAGGCTCACCACTTCACATAGATAACAATCCAAATGACTGGAAAAGCATCTCATCACAAAGAATCTAGTTTCTAAAGTGTCGATAATTAAAATGTAGCAATGCATCCAAAGCATACCTGAGCAAGAAATTCCTGCTCCACCGCTCTTCCAGCTGCAGCTTCTTGCTCCGCTGCCACTTTCCATCTTGTGATTTCCTCTTCAGCAGCAGCAATATCTATCATAAGCCCTTCAATCTAATCCATGATAAGTCAATGGATGAGAAGTGATACATACAATGACCTCTATATCCTCTAAAATCAAGAGATTTGATCAATCCATAATGATGAGATGTGTAATTACAAAGACCAGTCAGAAGTTTACATTTTCATTCGCTTGCCGCTCCTTCTCTTCAAGTTCCTCAATACGAAGTTTTCTCAGGGAGAGCTCCTTGGATTGAGTCTCCAAATGCTCTTTGAGTAAACTTG
Organism: Amaranthus tricolor; assembly: GCF_026212465.1. NCBI lineage: Eukaryota > Viridiplantae > Streptophyta > Magnoliopsida > Caryophyllales > Amaranthaceae > Amaranthus > Amaranthus tricolor. The sequence goes on along the minus strand of NC_080049.1, from coordinate 35,300,836 downwards.
ACTCTGCCCTTAAAGCAACAATGGAAAATGCAAATCAGACACATGAACCTGATTCAGCAGAGCACGAACAAAACACCATTAAGCAACTACTAGAGCTAGCTATAGCATCACTGCCTTGCTGAAAAGTGGGGAGACCTAGAATTAGTTCAATTAATAATACCTAGCAGAAGACACTATAAATCTTGATGAAGCTAACATTTTCCAGACCAGTTATATTATTTTATTAACTTTCTATAATTTCTATAATTCTTCATTGCAGGAATCCACACACAGAAAATAAACTGAATACAAGTCATAAGTTATAACTACATTACTAAGTCATTTCAGAAGTCTATGACAGACTGATTACAATAATTTGCTCCAGCTATTAAAATATGGATATGACAATCTTTTTTTAGTATACATAGAAGTATTAATTTTCAAAGACTAAACCCAAGTATGTATATCCATTACAGACGTTGGATGTGTGTACAGCATCCAACGTAACGCCTCCAGTAGTACTAACTACTATCTCATATGATGGTATCATGAGTTATGATCATCAGATCACATCAGTACAGTAAAGAAAGTGAAAATAATAGTAGAACACAATAGACCCAAACAATGCAAGGCAGGAGTCTCATCTGAGACAATGTGTAGAGGTAATGGAGCATGACAATGAAGCCTAAATGGAAGCAACAACTGTTTGCTACAGCTACAGTCTGCAGACAAGGGTTAAAAACAGTCTGGACCAAATCAACAGCTTCAATAATCAAAAATCAGCCAAAGACTATGGACTATCAAACTTATTATCTGCAGACAAGAGTTGAAAACAGTCTGGACCAATTCAACAGCTTCAACAAGCAACATCAGACAAAGACTATGGACTATCAAACTTATGATCATCTTAGTTACTATCAAATCAAGGTAAACCATAGTGCAAAATATTCTCTCCATCACCTTATCACAACAATATTGTAAAAGTTTTGGAGCTTACCGCAACCAAAATATAATCCGCGATAACCAAGGAACCATCATTTTGCACTATCACACTAATACATGTATAAGTAACAACACAAGAGAAGAGGCATCATACAAACTTCATGTGATTCTACTCAATCATACTACCTTAAAGGTGCCGTTAGAGGCAAACAACCAGAAGGCTGATACAATCAGAGCAAGGAAAAAAAGCAGGCAATGAGAAGTCCCTGAGGCCTAGCCTCACCCACAACCCCACCGGGTCAAGCATTCTCTCAGACATTTAGTAGCCTATATTCCATTATTCACATGATAGCATCTCAAAAAAGACCGACCACACAAGCAAAACAACCAATATATAGCACATTGCTCAGCCACTCAGCCCCAATGTCCACTTCAGGGAATTTGAAGGTCAAGACTCGAGATCCATAATTTCATCATTGCATAGAACTCTAAAGAAGCAGCAAGCATAAAGCAGAGTGATGCCATAAAAATGTGACACAAACAGCTCAAATATAATAATGCCTCAACTAAAAGTATCAATACAAGCATGTCAAAGATTTTCAGAAACTAAAGTGTACCTCAGCTCCTCTATGGAATGTTGAAGCTCAAGAATTTGAAGATGTGATTCCTTGATAATGCTTTCCAAAGCACCAGCCTACAAACCATCAAAAAATAAAGCTGACATGAAAATGACACAATTTCTTCAAACACAATTATTACAATAATAAACATTTTTACCAGGGCATAAATTTCATCATCCTTTGTTTCCTGTGAACCTTCTTTGCTAGCATCCTCGAGAACATGACTGAACTTAAAATCAATTCCAGCTTCTCTTAACCCATTTTCAGCAACTTGGAACACTGCATTTGTTTCAGTTGTGGAACCCGAGGTTAATCTCTTAGAAAGAGCACTTCTTAGCAAAACCCCTACATGCTCCTTCTCCCTAAATAATCGGGCAACTGTTTCATTTAAACTCTTCACCTCATGGCTCTTTTCTTCCAAAACTTCTCTAGTCTTCGCAATAACAATTCTACTTAGTTCATGTATAGATTCTAATCCAGCTAATGACGCCCGTATATTCTCCTCCAACCCTGTTTCCTGAGGAAGAAACAAGGACTCTGAGAATTCTGACTGATCACCATTATTAGCATCCACAATCTTAATCACATTATACAACTGATCATGAATTTTCGACACAAAAGCCAACTGTTCAATAAGTAAAGGTCTTTGCTTCTCCATTTGCAGCTCCAAATCCCTAATTCTACCCTCATACCCATCTACTAACTTCCTCAACTCCTCCCTTTCATTCTCAATCAAACCAATCTTCTCCGTCATCCCACCCTCAATCTCCTCTAACTTCCCATCTTTCTCAACAATGCACTTCTCCAAACCCTCGATTTGACTACTTTTCTCCCCAACCTCATCCCTTAACTGACTAATGGTTGCTTCCAACTCAGAAACTTCAATTGCAATTTCATAATTTCTCTGCTCAACCATCTCTCGAGCCTCATTCCTTGACTTAGTCATCGAATCAACCTGCTTAAGCATCTCCTCCACAATATCATTCGTTCTCTTAATTACACCATAAGCAACAGCAGGCAATCCTGTATACTTCTGTGACCTTGGCAAACCTCCACCTGAAAAGTTCTTGATATGACTTACTTTCCCTGAAATTTTCTCAATCCCTGTAACCAACATTTGTGCAGCCGCCTCAATTTCTGCCCTAGACGTATCTTTCCCCTTCAATGCCTCTTCCAATTGCTTTGATACTTCCTCTTTCGCCTTGTTCACTTCCATCAACTCCTTACTCAACTTCTCATTCGCTTGTATTGCATCATCTCTTTGACTCACGATTTCATCGCGTTCCTTAATCGCCTCATCTCGTTGATTCGTGCACTCATCTCTCTTCTTGATCGCTTCCCGAGCAAGTAATTTGAGACGATTATACCGAACATCGAGTTCCGATTTCGAATTCTCAATAGCAATTCGAGCTTTCTTCTCGCGATCATATTCTGCCAGTAATTCGTTGAATTTCTCAACGGATATTTCAGGTTCCGATGAATTAACTGCTAATTTCATCGGCGCCGGTGAATTATCATCATCCTCTTCTAAGTCGCTTAACACTACGCTGGATTCTTCTTCACCGGCGGCGTTCGACATGATTAAGGAGAAATCAGAGGTTCTAAACAAGTGATTCCTCGTATTTAGTGGTTGAATGCATGAATTGATTTTGATTTTGATTTTGATCCTTAATTTAATTTTTTATTGAATGAAACTTGAAAACCCTAAAATTGATTTGGGAAAAGGTTATAAGAATTATGATGAATTGGGATGAAAAGATACCTTGAGGCACAGGTTAAGGAGACTGAAGAAGAAGACAGTGGGTACCAACCAGTCTACCCTGAACCTTCCACTTCCGGTTACAATTTTCTCCGTCTTCTGTATTCGTAATTCTAAAATGAATTATGGGGGTGTTTGGCAGAGTATATATGTAAAAATTGTCAGGAATAATTTCAATTATAGTTTATTTGTCGTGAATACTCTCTATTACTAATTATTTTTAAATAATTAAATCTTTATATTTAATTTGTTGACAGCATTTTTTTTCACATTTTAATTGCTAATGTAGGTACTTAGTAGCCGCTACACTAACTTTTTCTTCCCCTTTTTTTTTTTGTTGTTTTAACTTTACTCCTCTTGAGTGGTAAGTGCCTAAAATAGTCGGTCAAAATGTAAAATGGGATGCTGTCGGCAAATAATATAAAGATTGGATTATTTAGAAAGAATCGATAGTCAGGATTATTTACATCAGATGGACAATAAGTGAAATTATTTTGAATAAATATTTATTAATATGAAACTTTACAGATAAAAAGATTTTATTTTTGTTTGTCAAGGACTTGGAGGAAACATATATACTAAAATAACAATAAAAGTTTCAATTAAAATACCACCATCTCCTAAAATATTTACCTTGGGACTTTTTTATTTTTTTAATCTCTTCATGTACTCTTATTTCCTTTAAACAAACAAAGTATTTTTTAGGACAAAATCTTATTCCCTTTCCGAAATATCATGCACCAAACAACCCTTAGTCTACCATAATGTTTTTTGTGTGCACTCTTTCTCAATTATTTATTTATTTACAAGTTAATCCTATGATTCTCATTACACTCTCTCCGACTCACATTTAAATTTAATATTAAAAGCTTAGAACATAATATATTTGGAGTGATTAGTGTTCGTATTCGTTTCTAAATAATATTCTCATTTGTGATTTTGGATTATTTAATTTTAAAATAATTTTTCTATTTATATCACAAATTTTAAATATAAATAACATTGCTCATCATAATATTTAAGAATAATTTAGAAATTACAGCTTTAAAATTTAAGTATTTTGTGAATTATAGTCTCAATGTTTTTTAGTTTGTGAATTACAACTATAAAAATATTAATGTTTACAACATTCATACCAAATGCATAATTTCAATCTATAATTCTGACTACTAAAATGGTTGAAATCTTGTGATTTGACTTAAACATTGTAGACATTGATACTTTGTTGGTTTTAATTCGCAAACAATAACATTGAGACTGTAAGTCACAAAAAGCTTTAAATTTAAGAAAAATTTAATTTAAAAAATTTCACCTTTTGCTCGTTGTCTTTTAAAAATTCTACCTTTCAATTATTTTTTAAAAATTCGACTTTTATGCTGCGTTTTCTTTTAAAAATCCGACTATTTGGTTCTTAATTTGTTTACTACTAAATTTTGCAAGTAACTTAATGAGATTAGTACTTTAAAAGAAAACACAATATAAAGGTCGGATTTTTAAAAAATAATCGAAAGGTGGGAATTTAAAAGACAACGAGCAAAAGATGTGATTTTTAAAATTAAATTTCCTAAATTATTTTAATTTTAATATTATATGTAGGTTCTGTTCCCTACATATTTTCAGTAACTTCATTTTTATATTTTTATATTGTCTATGGTTCACACATATAACCAACTAAATTTATTTAATTATTTTTAAAATAATTTTATATTTTTTCTCACTTATTTTATTTAAATATTTTTTAATGTTTATGGTTTCTATATGTTCTCCTTTAACTTTATTTATCAATAAAATAAAAGATTGAACGGATTCAATTTTACTTAATTTTTGTGAATATTTAGGAAACATTAATAGGTAACCGAGAAAGTAATAATATGGTAGGTTTAATAACTAGTGGAATAAGAATTCATGACTCGACGAAAAATTGTAGGACTTAGCAGCAGCAAGGTCATTTCCGAACACTTAAAGGCGCTGAGCCATAGTTATATTACCTATATGTGAACTTTTTGAGTAAAAATGTGTACGATGGTGTACGTTTATTTTATAAGTGACGGTAATAAATTTATATTTAATTTTTATCAAATAAAATGTGAATTTGTTCAATTAATTCAATTAAAAAAAATACAACAACACAATAATAACTTTTTTATATAAATAATTCTACTTAGTTGCTAAGGTTGAATAATTGTCAATGAAAACAATCAAATAGTAACTTATAGCCAAAAATCCAATATCAATAATTATTATAAAATAATTAGTCATTATCAAGCTAGTAAATCATCACTAATTATGAAAAAATATTGATATAAATTAAATGAAGATTCACATATGTTGCTAAAATATTATATTTTTAATATTTAATTTAAAAATCGATTTTTATATGTAGAGCCGACTCTGCTTACGAGTAACAGCTATAGCCTAGGAGTACACCTCACTGGTTTGGTTGATAGTTAATTTTTTTTTGTTATATTTATAATTATAAAAAATTATTTAGAATAATCTTTATTTAAAATGAATAATTTAGTTTTTTTTACTGATTTTACTACGATAATTTTATGTTATTAACTTGAATGATTATAATTTTAATGGTGTTTGATAGGAGTACACCAAGATAACAACTAACAAACATCCTACAATAATTTTGTAAAAAATAAAAAACTTAAAAAACAAAATTAAATTGGATAAAATACGAACAAAAAGTATTAAAAAACTTCTCACTTTGTTTTTTGATGTTTTTTACTCTACCTTTAATTTTTTTATATCTTTGCTGTTTTATTTGATTTTCCTTTTGTGGTAAATAACCTAAAAACAATTATCATTCTTAAGTAAGTGACCCTCGAGTTAAGATTATTAATGGTAAAAATATGTTGTAGGAAATCAGTGAAATATCAGATTATTTAAGGTTAAATTTCTTATAATTATTTATGAAAAGTTGAATTCTTAATAATTTTTTGAAAGTATTTTGGGAGGGTTGATACTTAAAAGAGGATAATCCAAGACTAGTGAAATAGTCTAATGTGAATGATTAGGGTTTGTGTGGGTTAAAAATTAGAAAACAACATATCATATCTTTATCAAATAAGATGAAAATAGGAGATTAGAAGATTAAAATCTATAATTGATATTATATTTTTATCAAATAAGATGAAAGTAGGAGATTAGAAGATTAAAATCTATAATTGATAATATAAGTTCAAATATATTTTTTGTTTGAAAAATGCATTCAATTACCATTTTTCTCTTTATTTAAAATTTAAATAATACTTAATTAGATTTTTGTATGAATTGGTGTTAGGTGAGAATGCCATATGCCCATATCATATAATAGGCTTGATGAATAAATAGATTTAAAACCTAAATATTCCTAACAAAAGTAGTTTAACTTTATTTATTTGTTGTTTTTATGATAAAAGTTTTTATACTTTCAACAGCTTATGGATTGGCTTGCCTTTTCTTAAAGCATTGGACCCACATATATCCTTGAGCCGCTATCCCATCTTCATAGGAAGTTTCGGATTAATTTAATTTAAGAAGACTCAAATTATTGAGCAAGCAACATATCGAAGTCAAATAACTTTTGAATTTAGTTATTGATTGGTTCAAATAAAAAATAAATTATTGTTAAATCACTTTTCATTAATTTGATTTGTTGGCTATTTTTGAGCAAAAGTGTGCATTGAAAAAAATATTTATTGATAAATGACTTTTTAACAAGTTGAAAAAACCAATTTTAAAATTAAAGTAAATAAACTAATTTTATTAGTTTTTTTAATGACTTTTGATTTGTCTTACCGTTCATTAAAAATAGCCAACAACCATTTGCTATATTATACTCCTTATTTTTTAGTTTTTACCAAATATCTACATAAATAACTATTTCATATATGTAACTCAAAACTAATAAAATAGTAAAAATAATCAACATTTTTAATTGATCAAACCAACAAACTAAAAGTCATCAACCAACCTCAAACAACCCCATTAACCTCGTGATGATAGTGTGAGAGTATCAAGTTATTAACTATAATTTTCTCAGTTCATTTTAACTTGCTACATTATATTTAAAAAACTCACTTTAATTTAAATATTATTGCAAATTCAAAAAGATATAGGAATTTTCTCCTACTAATTTAACATTGTAATGTTGTACTCTCTCTACTTCAAACACATGTTTTTCATTTAGTTTATTTTATGCAATTGTTAATACGCTAATTTAATTTTGGGATATAATTAATGATACCCCTGTACTATAGCAAAATAACAATGGTACCCCAACTAATTTCAATGGTACCCCCAAGTATATGCTAATTACAACCGTGACACTATGAATGATTTTTCCGTTAAATGTCTGTTAAATCTCGAATGACCTAACCATGGTTAGTTTCCCTCTCCTCGTCCTTCTCTCCTTCCATGGCTGCTTCACCTCAATACCATATTGTTTACTATTTCAAGCTCTCGAACAACTCGACCAATATAAGGAACATAATCATTTGTATGTTCTAAAGAAAGTCTATTTTCATTTGTATTGCTTATAAACAGGTATTCAAAGCTTATATCTTTCTTTTGATCTCTTTCTTTTAAACTTTTAGTCTTTTTACAGGTTTGAATTTCTGAGTTTTGGATCTTTAATTGCTTTCATTGTTTTTGGATTTTTTTTTTAATTTTGGATCAAAGTTTTGATTTGATTTGTTATGGTATTGTTTTCTCTTATATTTCTTTATTTAATTAAAATTTTGTCTCTGGCAGTTTAAAATACTGTTTTTTGGGATGAAAAAGATTTTATTGTTCCTGCAATTTGTAATTCATGGCTTGTAATTTGAAAGCTTTGTAATACCCCAGATTTAGCTTGAAAAATAATTGATAGACTACTTATATAAACAAGGTGCATCTTCTTTTCATGGGAGCCCATTTGCTAAGAACTTCACAGTTAAGCGTGCTTGGTGGGGAGCAATCTTAGGATGGGTGACCTCCTGGGAAGTTTTCCCGGGGGCGCACGAGTGAGGCCAAAGTGCGCTGAAAAGACTTGTGTTGGTTTGTGGGGCTAGTCTACAGTCTTCATGAGTAGTCACCGGTGGTCCGTTGGGCCGGGGTGTTACAAGTGGTATCAGAGCAACCCTGCGACCGTGGCTGATAATGTTCAGTGCACCTAGTGGGGGAAAAGATCTTGAAGTTACGGTCCAACGAGGACGTTGTATTCTTAAGTGGGGGTGAGTGTAATACCCCAGATTTAGCTTGAAAAATGATTGATAGACTACTTATATAAACAAGGTGCATCTTCTTTTCATGGGAGCTCATTTGCTACGAACTCCACAGTTAAGCGTGCTTGGTGGGGAGCAATCTTAGGATGGGTGACCTCCTGGGAAGTTTTCCCGGGGGCGCACGAGTGAGGCCAAAGTGCGCTGGAAAGACTTGTGTTGGTTTGTGGGGCTAGTCTACAGTCTTCATGAGTAGTCACCGGTGGTCCGTTGGGCCGGGGTGTTACAAGCTTTTTCTTAATTTTTTCTAGAATTCTGAAGTTTTTGGGTGAGATAATTGGGGGGTATACTGGAGCTCGTCTTAAAGGTTTGAAGAATGGAGGATCTATCTCTTAGATTCCATACTAAGAGCCATGGAAGGAGAGCAGGAAAAGAAAAGGGAAGAGGGAAGAAGAAGAAATTAACGGACATTTAACGGAAAAATTATTCATAGTGTCACGGTTGTAATTAGCATATACTTGGGGGGTACCATTGAAATTAGCTGGGGTACCATTGTTATTTTGCTATAGTACAGGGGTACCATTGATAATATCCCTTTAATTTTTTATATTTTTAATTGTGCATGAGTGATTTTATAAAAGTTGATATTATTAATAAAAAATATCTAGAGATAAATCAAACAAAATATCATTTTATTATAAGAATGTGCTACTTACCTCTATTTTAATTTACTACACATTACATCCATTCTTACACTTATGTTATTATTTAAGGATAATAGTAACATTTTACTATTAATCAATTAATTTCTCAATTGAAACGGTGCATCTATTATGCATAAATTCTTAATTAATCACTTAATTTGTAAATTATCATAAAAAAACAGAAGAGTAATAGTAAAATAAATAAAACTAAAATGGTAAATAAAAATCTCAAAACCCTTGACGTATCAAGTGTATCAACTTCATAAATCCATAGACAGGAGGAGGTACTATGAAATAGACAGCCATTTATCTGTAATTTCCAGTGCATTTCCCAAACCCAACTACTTTTTCCCCGACAAAAAAGTAGCATGCCCAAAGGCTAAAGTCATCTTCACGAACGTCATGGTGTCATTCTGCTTTGAGCCCCCACTCAACTAATAACAAGTATAGTCAATACATAAACACATTTTCAAGTTTATCCATTAAAAAATTTATATTGTTTTCTATAAACCTTACTTAAATATAAAAATTGATTTATTAATTTGTAATGGCCAATAATGGGAGTTAAAAAAATAAATGCATAAATAATTTACAGAATAAAGAAAATAAAAAACTGAAAATTAAATAGAAGAAAATATAAAATAACAATCAATCAAATGTAAAAATATAACAAAGAAAAAAATTAATATTAATAATAATCCATACTTTTGTCTATAGTCACATAATTGTTGTAAATGTGACTTTAATTTTATTAATCAAACATATAAAATAAATTTACATAAACTAAATGTGAACTTCATCATGGGAAACACCATATATCGAACATAGTAATAAGAAGATTTTGTATGTGAACTTGATATTAAATCTAGGCAAGATGCTATTTTCAAAAATATCATTTCCTCCCTACTACGGTGCTTGGGAATATAAACTAAAAATATGTTCTGAGATACAAGGAATTACACTAAATTCCTAGCACAAGAAACTTAGAACGACATGAAAAATTAAGTGGAAGAAAAAGCGAAAATTTACAATCGAAGATTGCAAGTTCTCTATGTAAAGTATTAGAGAGAAAAGAAAAATCAGAAATTGCATGTATATTCCATGTAAGAAATAACTAACACGTGTCTTCTATATTTATAGAAAAGCACACAACCATTCATGAAGTAATGTCACTTCATGAACCGCGACATCGATTCACGAATCAATGTCGATATTAAATCAATTCATCCAAATAATTCAGATAATATAACCATAACCGTTAGGTAGTTATTGCATAACTAACAAAACCGAATAAAACGAATATTGCAAAAACCAGCACGAAAGTCGTGGGCCGCGACAAAAGTTGGAGTCGCGAGCAGGCCAATTTGCGAGCCGCGACCTGTGCTTATAACCAGAACATAAACTTTTTGCAATCTTAAGATATTTCTAATTAATTATTAATTTAATTAATTTATTTGATTTAGTTATTATAATTTTCAATGACCATCGCTCTAAATAACAACAATAATAAATTATACTATTAGTTAACTCAAATAATCCATATTTATTAAATTATCAGTATATCACTCTCTTAATAATTCAGACTATTTTTTATCAACAAATTGAAAAAGTATTTTAAAAAGAAAAAGAAAGTATGTTTACTTAACAATACAATTTATTTTGATAGGATGAACAAAAGTTTTGATTATAATTAATTTTATTTTTTCCTATAAAAAATACAAAAATACACAAGCAAAAATACATACAAAAGTTAAAGAGAGTTTTTTTTTGGTTGTTGTTGATGTACAAAATATAAGTATATTTTTATAATTTTCACAAAATATATTTATTTAGAAGTATTAAAACTTGAATTATAATAAAAAAAATAGATAAAAATCAAGATGTAAACCACCATCGTATAACCAATATACAATTGTCACATCTCACATGCTTTCTAAAGTCAATTCTACCTCCGTGACTTCCTCTTGTCATTTGCCGCATGAATAATTTTTTGCACAATGACTAAAACTCCATTAGCAGTTCATTAGATGTAAACACTATCCAATTCGCTATTTCTCTCTCCTCCCAAAAGATCATCTCTCTCTAACTTTTCATTCCAGTTCGTCTACATAGGTGCGTACACTTTCAATTTCTTTTTTCTTTTAAACTTTAATGCAAGGTTTTGTTGCTTTATTGTTTCAATTTTTGATGGCGAATCGATTGATTAAGACTGATGCAAATTCTATATATTTATATGATTTTATCATCAAGTTGAATGTTGACATTTCGATTTCGTAACTGTATTGAGATTTGAGGATAATCACAATATTAATTATCTTGAATTTTTTATTTGATTTAAATATTATGACTTGTTGACTGAACTAAATGAATTACATATGAGATTACGTGACAAAGGCTAAGTGATTGATGGAAAGTACATAGAAATTTTCTCTTTTTTTTAATAATTATTTGATTTGACATTTTTTTAGGTAAACGTGGGTTAATTTCATTGTATTTGTGGTAGTTTCCATGGAGCTTCTGATTTTTTTAACAAGTGGTTGTTTGATTGGGTTTAATATACTTTTAGGTGAGAAAGATAATGACTTTTTGGTGTACAATTCAATTCTAATATAAAAGAAGACTTAGAAAAGTGTTTGTTGTAGAAGTTTGCTTTGTTGTATTTATCCACCATTTCTTTTGTTTTCTAGATTTAGGTACATTATATGGATTGATTTCGGCAGTTTTTGTTTGATTAGTTTTCCAATCATTGTTGTTTTGTATTCATAATTTAGGTTTAAAAGTTGGGGCTGTAATCATTGTGGTGCAATCATTGTTGGCCTGAAGACTTGAAGCGCTGTTGTTGTTGTTGTTGGTTCGTTTTTTATATTGATTAAGAGTGGGTTGAGTGAAGCTAGATTGAAGTTCGGATTTTATGTTTCTTTGGTTGATATTTTTGGTGGGTCTGGTATATTTCATTTGGAGAAGTGGTGTGGTAGAAGATATAATGGGAACTAGCAGTTCGAAGAATAGATCAAGTAGATCGTTGTCTTCTTCATATGATCATGGTCCAAGCTATGGGTATCCACCATCGTCTCCATATCCACCACAGCCAGCTTACAGCCCACAACCGACTTATACCCCTTCACATCCTCAGTATGTGCCTTCACCGTTGCCTCGCACTTATGCACCACCTCCTCCAAGCGCTCCACGGCCCAAGAAGACTTTAGAAAGGAAATATTCAAGGATTGAAGATAACTACCGGACCTTGGACGAGGTTAGCCATCTTGGTTTATTTTTAAAAAAGCGTTGATATTCTTTTGCTTATGATTAATGATGGTTCTCTTTTCGCTGCTGCAAAACATATTCGTGTTAAATTTTCAGACCATGGAGATTATGTTCATGTTATCTAGTTTTTAATACATGTGCTTAATATTAAAGGTTGTTAGGTTCTTTTGTTGATTACAGCTGAGTTCGAGATAACACAGAAAATAGCAAGCTTGGACCATATATAGCTAGCCTACTATTTCTGTATATTTTTTTGTAAATATTCTGGCTTTACTTTCTATTAATATTTACTATGGCAATGTATTGTTCATGATTTTGAACTCGAGTGTTTGATGTAGATGATATTTTGACATCTTTGTAGGTTACTGCAGCACTGGCACACGCAGGATTGGAGTCATCCAATCTAATTGTTGGCATTGACTTTACAAAGAGCAATGAGTGGACAGGTCTACTTGCATTTTTTTAAACGTATATTTCTCTTTTGTGATTTTATTTCTAACAAAAAATGGTCCTTTTATATTTTTCTGCTAAAGGTACAAAATCATTCAATAGACGAAGTCTTCATCACATTGGAAATGAGTTAAATCCCTATGAAGAAGCTATATCAATTATTGGACAAAGTTTATCTGCATTTGATGAAGACAATTTGATCCCATGTTATGGATTTGGAGATGGTAAATGTTTTCAATAGTTGGGTGGCTGCGTTTTGGATTGTGTGCATGTGTTTGTGTGTGTAATGCTCATTTTTTGTTATAAAATTTGTCTCCACAGCATCAACTCATGATCAAGATGTTTTCAGTTTCTATGACAATGATAGATACTGCCATGGATTTGAGGAAGTTCTCTCGCGATATAGAGAGTTGGTCCCTCAGCTTCGGCTTGCTGGTTAATACCTTTCCTTTTATTTTAATGGAATCATTTTGATTAGAAGATATTCAATAGATATAAATTCAATTGGTTTTCGTTTTCCCGATCTTGTTATGCAGGACCAACCTCATTTGCACCAGTTATCGAAATGGCCATGACTATTGTTGAGCACAGTGGTGGTCAATATCATGTGTTGCTGATCATTGCAGATGGACAGGTTATTCCCACAACTTCATACCTGATTTCTTTTTATTGAACGATGATACCTTGAGAATATGCACTAGTATCAAATTTGTTTTGAGAGGAAATTACTACTAGTTAAAGCAAAGCCAAAGTGGCAAAGAGAAAGTAGCAAAGAGACTTTGTCAACCTTTGCGCATGTGTGTGTAGAAACAATACTGTACATCTCACTCTAAGAACGATGTAAAATTTTACCCGATATGCTATTATTGATAGTTGATGATAAATGGAAATTGATACAAATGTATTGTGATGTAAAATCAACCCTGAAGTGCGGTCACTATTCACCTACCCATTGGTAAAAGATTGAAGAAATACCGCTTAGAATTGCTAGGATTTGAGTTGGTGAATTGATGGATCAATAGGAGACATACGCTTTAATGAGCAAGAGAATTGCCAATAGTAAGCCATCATCTTATACTTTTATAAACCTTTGTAGGTCGTTCCATGTCCAGAGGAACTGCCGTGTAAACTGTAGACCAGCTTATTTTTCTTAGGGGTACGAAAATCCTGGGTGTTGCATTGTTCTTCTATTTCCACTTTGACACTATCTATATGGCTAGGAACCAAATGAGTTGCTAATATCAGCTATAAAAGAAGAATAAGGAGTTCTTGAAGTGACTTTATTTACAGATATTCTAAACCTCCTGATTAACCAGAGACCCTTGCATACTTGCTAAGCCACGTTGAACTGCTAGTACAAATACCATCTGTAAGAGAAGAGCAGAATAATGCTCTTGATTGATGATGATGGGTATATCTTAGGTCAGGCCAGGGTCTAAGAGATCAGGCAAAGGGAGTTCTTCTCCTTTCAAAAACTCAGTGTGTAAAGTTGGGGGGGGGGGGAGGAAACAGGGAATTCTAACCCAATTATAGCTGATATTGTTTGAGAATGTTGCAATGAATGGTTTAGTATATCAATGAGATGCCCAAGTCTTAGATGTGGGGTTTCCCAATAAATTTCCTTTTTGTATAATTGAACAGTTGTTTTTAAAGTAAATATAACATAATTCTCGTCTGATGCAAATTTTCATTGCTGGTCTCATTTTCTACTTAGTTTACAATAGTTATAAAAGCAACCCACATAGTATAACTTGGTTTAAATTTTACGTTAAAAATATTATTGTTACACATCAACGAGCCAACATCTTACAATACAGAAAACTTGTTCGAAAACGCAGTTAGTTTATGCGTTGGAAAAAGTACTAAAGGTATCCTTTAAACTTCTGTAAATCAACCTTTACTACATTATCTTTTGTATATACGACCCTTGGATTATACAGTTACAACTGATCTTCATTTTTGTTTACTTTTTTTTTTTAATTTTTTATTTTAAATTTGTCTTGCTTTTGCTATTCATGACATGTTTTCTTATACTAGGACTCAGATTTCAGAGAATTCTAATACCTTTCGAGCTATTTTCCACTTGAATTATTTTCATTTTGATAATTAATTTTTGTTTAATACCAATTCAGGTCACAAGGAGTGTTGATACACAGCAAGGCAACCTTAGCCCACAAGAGCAGAAGACAATTGAGGCAATAGTTCAAGCAAGGTGAATTCTGAAAGCTGTTGTCATATTTACCAAGACATTTTCCTCTTTTACTTTTTGTTATCTTGATGAATTTTACTGAACCAAATTTATTCCTTGATAAATTTTAGTGCATATCCACTGTCAATAGTGCTGGTTGGCGTGGGGGATGGTCCATGGGACATGATGAGGGAATTCGATGATAATATTCCTTCTCGAGCTTTTGATAATTTTCAAGTAAGCAATGGATGAGGTCATGGTAAATAGATGATCTGTTTCTTTTCTTATCAGACAATGAAAGTAATTATCCAAACTTTTTCTGTGGTTAGTTTGTGAATTTCACTCAAATCATGTCAAAGAATATGGACACATCAAAAAAGCAAACAGAATTTGCACTCTCAGCCTTGATGGAAATACCTTCTCAGTACAAAGCCACTCTTGAGCTTGGCATATTGGGGTAATATGTCCTTGTTTATTCTTTTATTCACTTTGAAAGATGTAAAACACAACTTTGATTTAATAATATATACCTATCAAGCAGTCGTACAACTGGACATTGTCCAGACAGGGTTTCTCTTCCTCCACCTCGATACAGTGCTCCTTCTGGACACAGTGGCATGAAGTCATATTCCCGCTCAAGTAATTTTCAGCAGAGTGCTCCAGCATATCCGCAACCAGAAACTAGAGTTGCCACAAGTTCATCTTCGACTACTGCTTATAATGGTCCTACCTCATCCTCAGCTCCATCATCAACCTCTACACATGAAAACCAGGTAGCCTTTTTATCACTGAGTTGAAATACCATGTCCTGTCAGTCATGAAAGAAAAGATTAATTTTATTTTTCCTAATTTGGAACAGCTATGTCCTATTTGCATCACAAGTACTAAAAATATGGCTTTTGGCTGTGGGCATCAGGTAACATGTTGAAGCATATTTGTCATATATTTATCCATAATTTCATATAACAAGTTCATGTATTGACTTCAATTCAATCTGTTTATTTTTCATTTAGACATGCTGCGATTGTGGAGAGTTTCTGGATGCTTGCCCAATTTGCCGACGTTCTATTGAGACCAGAATAAGGCTTTACTAAAAAGATTTTTCAGTTTCTATGAAGTTTTTTAGGTGGTAATATTAGCCTGAGTAGTAGTATCGTCCCATTAGTTTTAGAGATGGTGAGTATTCTTTTTGTTTGGTTTGCCAATCAGCAAATACCCTTGCATATTTAAATAATTGTCCAAAAATCTGATTTTGATCATCCTGATGTTTAATTTATGTTTCGTGCTAAATACTGATGCAGTGATGTGAGACTTACAAAACTGTCAACGATTAGCCCAACGACTAACAGGGAACGCTGATGCATGGATTTGTGAGTTGATTGCTTAGATTCCCGCTTTAGTGAATGATTCAGCTGCATCATCTGAGCTCAAAATGTTGAAAGATAGTATTTATGTAAAGTTGTCTTTGTTTATTTGTTCATCTTGGCTTCATTTGTTCTCACCGGACCAGTCCACAAGTGGCGCTCTTGTTAGTCTATTAGCTTTCCCTGTAGTTAGTCTCTGTTGACGAAACCATAAATTGATGTAAATACTTTTATTGTTTCTGTTACCTAAATAAGGAATTCCATCTTCATAGAAACAACAATAACAACTTGCCAATATCCTTATGGGGAGCGATTTTTGCAGATATTTGCATAGCTGATGTTTGAAAGGTTCAAATGTACTCAAATTTATCCTATTGATTCTTGATGACATACATTACTGTACGTAAAGAAGAAATGCAAATAATTATATGGAGTCAATTTTGCTACAATTTTATTATATTTGCAGCTAATAACTATAAACAGTTACCTAGTTTTTGCAATGCTCCCTTAAGCAACACAAAATAACACAGATGGACTATGCTAAACAAATGCTAAAGTCCATTAATGAAAGCTTCAATACCTGTCGTGTATTCAAGTTAACTAAATTAGCTTTGATTAAGCAATAATTTCTTCACTAATAAAAATACAATCATCGAAACAAATTTGGACGAAGTTACATGGATGACACCTCAAATCTTTTTGCGACCTTATTAAAATAGAGATAAACACATGCTACCCTCAAAACTCTATTTTAAACCGAGTTCAGTTCTTACAAGTTACAAGAACAAGATCACGCATATTACACGAAAAAGAATAGTGCGACACCTATATGCTTTACATCTTACGGCAAAAATTCATTTGAGGACCAAGTGTTTCATGAGCTTAAAACCACACAGCAGAAGATAGCTTCACGAATCACGAGCAAACCTCGTTTGTTTCTCTATACTTCTGGATCTAATATGTTACGCCTTTAAAAAAGTACCAATTCATCAACTAGGATCCCAATCTTTTGAGATTAAGGCTCTGACATGCTTTTGTCATCAACTATCTTTGATAGGTGAAACGTCTGGATTGTGTATGATAGTATTGCTGTTGAGGGTGGTCTACCTCTGGAATGGAATCTTTCGACAGCACAGTAGCCTCAAGGCGCCATCCTGCAGGCTCCTTTAGAAACTCCTGAGATTCTATGTAATCCCGAAGATTTATCATAACACTTGCGTCTTCATGCGCACTCAGTGCAGGCACAAATTCCTTAGAAATGACATTTAGTATCTTCCTAAACTGAAATCCATATTTTCTATGAAGAGCAAACCCTGCCATCTGAGTGCATAGAATGACAAAATAAAACAGTATATATTGCATCAGAAAGGCATCATCAAGAAAACAAGCATACTCCCTCTTTCTTGAACATTAACAAGAGTATAAATGTATATATTCATAAAAAGGACTACTTACCCTTAGGAAAGCCTCGAGTGCAACGGCAGTGTATTTATTAGGTGGGAGACGATTTAAGAACCTTGCAAGCCAAGCCCAAGCTTCTTCCAAGCCATGCATGTTCTGAGCTCCTTCAGCTTCAGTCTGCAAAAGAAGCAGTAGTATACAGTGTCTGTTCTAATTTGATGATCAAAAGCAAATCAACTTTGAACTGCGGCATCTTTGAAAAAATAAAACAGAGGGTACCTGAACTAGTGCCCCGTATAGTTTCATAAGACATTTTACTCTTTCCAGATAGCTATCCTTGCTCTCTATCTCCCCATTTTGTTCCTGATAGCCAATAGCTTTCAAATAAGCTGGCTTCTCGAATGCAGTCTGTATGAAAAGAAAAAAGGCATCAGCATTTCTCGTTGCAAACACTAGTATTATTTCATCAGAGACAAAATCAACATAATCATTATATAAAACTAAGGAGTACCATTTATTTGTAAGTTGTGCCATCATTCTTTAAGGTCTTTAACACTAATGCTTCTAAACAATGTTCCTAATCAAATGGGATTAATTCACCAGTTTAATATGGCAAGATGATTCTTGGATGAATGGGGAAATATGCATTAAAATAGTCCCAAGTATCATTAGACCTAGTAAGGAATTCAAAAGTCAGAAAAACAAACAATGACATGATCAGTAAAAGGCACAAGACCTAATAAGCCAAATTAACATTCAGGGTGTTGAATAAACTTTGTGCTGAATGGTTACCTTTGAGTACATTACATGCTTCGGAACAGTGTAGATGCAAGCTTTGTGGAACTCAGCAAGGAGGCAGTCCATGACAACTGGGACCTGATTCATTAGCAAATAGCCACAAAAACATGAACAGGAGATCAGGGCCATGTTTATTATAGGGTGATCCAAGATAACAAAGTGGCAAAGTATATTCTCATAAGTTAATATCCCTCCTGTTCTTAGTTTCTTACACTCCTGTCTTTGAGTTTTAAATTGCCCTAAGTAATGCCCAGAGAAAACTTGATGAATGAATTTCAATATAAACGGCAGAAAAGAAGAGGTACCTGTGCGCTAATATAAACTATAACATGGGCACATGCAAAAGTAGTTGCATCTGGGTTTGACGTTTCAAAAGTAGAGATGACCTGTACCATCAATATACAAAAGACATCAGCTTATTACTACAAGATAACTGTAGAAGAAAATAAAGGAATCTACAGATTGGTTGATGCACATTCAAGTCAATGCAGATAGTATTTCCAAAAGTCAAGAGTCCTAACTCCTATCAATGGGTAAGGATTACTGATGGTTAATTAAAACAGGTAGAATTGATAGTAAACATCAAATTTTGATATCTATAAAACTAACTTTCAAAGGATTTTCCTGCAGCCGTGTTTTGGGCTTTCCTTAATCAAAAGACTGCTCACTAGCCATTTATTAGTAAGCAGAATCAGCAGATATAATATAAATGAATGTCCACAAGTAAATTGTGAGCTTAAGTTCAAATTTATACTAAATTTATTTGTATTATATAATAATGAGGTTTACATAATACCCAAGGCGGTAGAAATGAGAGGAGTACTAAACCACAATAAGACGTTAATTAATTATCAATCAGATTAGACATTGACATTATAGTAAAATAGGGTAGACATTAGAATCATAAAAGTTATATCCATTCAATCGTTTATAACAATTTTTATGGATCTAAAAAAGGAGTAGGACAAGTAGCAAGACAAACACTTTGGTTATTTAAGACAAAGAAAGGTATGCTACATAAGCAAATTAGTATCGTGAATAGTCCAAGATATGCATGAGAAAGTACAAACCAACCTTATACACATGGAGGAGCACCAAAATTTTCAATCAAGACTAGTCTATAATTTTCTCAATGTCTTTCTTTGAGCCATTTCCTATTTGTAGCAGTCCCGGAAAGGATAAAATGAGTAAATGATTGAAGTAGAAGTGTGAAATGCAAAGGAAGTCTTTCCAAAGTGAGTGTTTCAAGTACCTTAACTCAATTTTCACAAAACCCGAGAAATTGATCTAGAATTGTTGGATTCAACGTGGGCGACTCAAATAGATAGGTACGACTGACATATTATGCAGCCGTGTGCCCTAAATATTATAGAAAAAAATTCTACCGAACTGGCATTAGACTAGTCATACTATAGTCCGTATATGAGTAGTAAATTAGAATTTTAGGCTTTTCAAAGCGATCATTATAGAAGCAAAAGGGGAAGCTGGGAAGCATTAGTAAAGGTGGATGATCAAACATAACTTAAATCAAAATGAAGACATAAGATAAGATATTGGAGTCCGAGACATCACAGATCAAATGAGAGAAAAGTAAGAGGTGCACTGTAGACCAAGATCATATGATCATATGCAAAGAATATCGAAAGATGCTTTAAGTCAAAAAGGTGAAAGCTGAAAACTTTAAAAAACTTAGAAAAGTAAGGGGTGCACTGTAGACCAAGATAAACGAGTGAAGGATAGGAACATATGACAATAGATAGAAATGGATAGAGGAGAGTACATGTCGATGATCATTGGAATTGATTTTCTTAGTTGTACATCAAGTATCAAAAGCTGAAAAAAGCATGTTCTTTGTTAGTGATAATCTCTTACGTTGATTTGTTTTCGTACATGCAGCTTCCCCATATTCTTGAGATTAAGGCTAAGTCAATGTTATTGTGAGCAGTTGTCTATGAAAACATATGTAATACAAAAAGGAATCTCATTGCAAGAAGTAGAATATTAGTGAGGGAGAGGTGAGGTATGCATTACTTAAAGACTGCCAAGTAGTTTTCGCAATACCTTCTTTACAAATATTTCTACTGTAATAGACTGAGGAAGAGAAGGGTCGTTGAACATCTTCACCAGGGCAGTTACTTTTGATCTGCAAATTTTAAACATTCAGAGCATTAATAGACTGCACAAAACATATTTAAAGAACATATAAATGAGAAGTTAGCCCTCCAGTGGTCGCTTTAAAATATTCCCGGACATAAGACACAAGTATCTCAGAATCAACACCAATCAAAGGTCAAGACACCCAATCTTATCAATGTAAAAATCATGCCACATCAGATGTAGTAACTGCAAGACAATGTTTGTCTAGATTGATATTATATTTAAAACTGGAGTAATAAATTGCCGGAAGTTTTCCAATGGATGAATGAAAGTTCGGATTATTAATCCCAATTTTCCTTTACTATATATTCGAAGAAAATATTTTCCTTATTTATATTTTCAAAAAATTACAACATATATATCAATAAGGCATTCTAACATCATAAATATAAACTAGACTACTAGCCACTAGGCAATATTAACAACTATTTCACCCACGAACCACCATCGTTAGTTGCAAGCACAACAATACAATTTACCCTTTGATCTCAAAAATAAAATATAAATGACTTCACTAATCATAAATAAGTACCAAAGTCAACACACAACATCCTCTTTTAGTTTATAAGAAGTTAAAAGTCCTCAATTAATAGCAATGGAAAGCAAAGAAGTAAAATCGAATTAACTTACGATTTGACAATGATTGACTAGAAGAAATAAAAAACCAAAATGCAAAACAGCAATACCATTCAGTATTAACCTAAATAGAAAAACAATGCTTGGAAAAAGCACAAAATGACATCTTTAAGACCGTTGAAGAAGTTCAATTTCCAGCTTTCTTTGCATAGATGGTGGGTAAAACCTATCTCTCAGCTTAAAAACAATTTCATTCCAGGTCACATTAGCATGGGAGGAGACATTTGGCTGTTTTCCACAACAATTCAGCATTAACCTCAAGATAAAATGAACCATATTTAACCTTTCTCCATGCAAGATATACAATCTTCGAACTTAACTGGATCTATTTCTCGCTGCTGGGAGCAGAATACCATTTGGCTGAGGAGAGAACATCAGTTTAAGATAGTAGAGTTTATTGTTGTTTAGTACAGGATCTCAATGTATTCCTATGTTGAAGTTATGTATCCTCAACTATATGTATTGGTGCAAAACTTACCTTGTGATTGAATTTTGTAGCTTATGGTAGTTTAATTTCATGTATTATTCTGGGTTTAGTGAACAATTTATTGAATGTACTGTTGAATATTTGTAATTTATAAATGTGTTTTGCTGCTTCATTCTTGAAATTTGAAAATGCAAGAATGGGTAATTGGGTATGGCAGATCGATGTGGTTGATTTAACAAATATTATTGAAATCCTTAAGTTTGGATAAACTGTTATGAATACAGGTCATGACGAATGAAGGGAGAACAACTCTGAGCCAAGAAACTACACAAGAAGTTTCTTGGGATTGAACCCAGGACGGTAATGGAAATTAAAGACCGTCTTCTAATGGCTCAGGCAAAGATGAGAGCAAATAATACAAACGCTTGGCGGCCCACAAGCTAAGGACCTAACAGGGAGAAATAGATCCAATTAAGTTAGAAAATTGGATATCCTACATGGAGAAACTCTTGGACGTGGTTGGTTGTCCAAGTCACTTAAAGGTTAAATATGATTCATTTTATCTTGAAGAACAAGCTGGATTGAGGTGGATACTTGCGTTCTAAAGCAATACTGGATACTTACGAATTCAATTGGACTGAAAAACATGCACATTTTCCAAAATATTGGCCTTGTCTTTCACTTAGATACTACAGGTGTTCAGATAGCCAATCTGACCAGAGATCAACATCGATGCTCAAAGCTCAGTCCAAGTAACAAAGGCGTCCAAATTCTAAACTAAACTAATACTCACAAACAAACCTGGTGAAAAATCTCTGAGCAGATTATCGCTTGAGTACATCAGCATAAAAGAATTTGTTTAGTGAACAAGACATACCTTACGCTGTCTAATGATCCGCTAACTTGTCTTATCCGCCTACCAATTTCACGGTTTTTGGGGCGCAAGTCCTGTCCAGCAACATATTTCAAATAACAAGTTTAATGAGTGGATGAGATGACTCTTTAAGTTCGAAACTTAAAAACATTTCAATAGTCACACCTTAACAACCCTCAAATATCCCCCCCCCCCCCCCCCCCCCCCCCCTTCGCACACACACAATATAACAACTTCCAGCTTTAGCAGGAGAAGATAACGGAGAAATAACAGAGATGTTCACCAACTAAGTTTCAAACACTATCATATCCACAAAATCCCCAATGACAACTACGAGCATGTTCTCTTCAGGATGGGACATATGTTTTTAGTATCATCTGGCGGTCTGGCCTCGTATAAGCAATTCTTGCCTTAACTGAATTATTCTCATCAGGTATGCAGATTTTGAAAATAAACACAATAATAAAAAAATTGGTCTGGTGTGAATCTTTTTTATGTGGGCTAATTTGATTGAAATCAGCCTTGTCTGTTCTGACTTCTGACTCAAAAATAGAAAAGTTCCTAAAATAATTTGATAAAAGAATCCTTAACCAACCTTCCCCGAACTTCCAGGCCCCATTGTCATTGAGGAAGGAATCCATAAGGGAAAAGAGAAGCAGGAAAACTCACTAAGGAGTTAGGTGTAATTAAATTCCACTAATCCATCTTCAATGATAACTACACGAACTAGCCTAAAACAAGAAACTGCTGTCACTTGTGCTTGCGGAAACTGTGGTGATGTTGAGAAAAATGCCTTAAATGGGGCAATATTGAATCACGGCAGATGCGGTGTGAATTTTGAAAAGAAATCACATAAGGTGAGTTTTGAATTTATAATTGCATTTTTATTATTTAACCACTAATATCCATAGCTGTTATAATTGCACTATAGAGGTACTTGTAGTGTATAAATAACTTATCCGTTTATTATTTTGTTTAACAACTAAAAGTATGAGTAACAGTTTGGTTATCTTAATGATTTAAGTTATTGGGTATTAATGAAATTTTAACGGGGAGACAAATAACGTTGCAATGGTGAAATATCGTTGTAACGGTAAAATATCGGCATTACGCGTTTATGTAACAACACGGCATTTTGACCGTGAATATAACCGAATTTAACATCACGACAAGTGATGTAACTAGGAATTTTTACTCCATTAAAAGCAAACAACCGAAGCTATTGAGATATTAAAGACTAGAAACACAACATTGTTAATCATTCAGATCTCAGTCTTTCTTTTACGGCACCTAAATCACACCTTTTAAATAATATTGGCTTACCAACTCACATTATTGATGTGCTTAGGCCGAAGGAGAGAGATTGATTGGCATAGCAAGGGTATGATCATTAGTTTTTTTTTTTTTTTTTTTCTGGCATTAACGGTTACTAATCACAGTACCAATACCACCGTAGTGTATAGTCTGAAAAATGGTCATGGTATCTCAAAAATCTTTAGTCTTTAGTCTTTAGTCTTTACAGTGCGGTCATGGATAGACTATGAGAACCACTTTATGCTTGGATATTGGTTAACTACTCCTAGAAATAAGTAGAAGTGTAAAACAATGTTGTGAGCTTGGCCAAAGTTCCAACAAATTTACCAGCAATGAAAAGGAAAAGAATGAGTTACACAGGAGTTGATCATGGCATACACAAACCAAAATTAAACATAAAGGATTGAAAATGAACCATAGACTTAAGGAAAGATCATGGTCACATTACCATGTTAGAAGCAGAGATGATAGACTGATTCCTCTCCAGTAATTCCTTGTAAATCTGACACCTTCTCTCCTCAA
Source organism: Amaranthus tricolor (assembly GCF_026212465.1). Lineage (NCBI taxonomy): Eukaryota > Viridiplantae > Streptophyta > Magnoliopsida > Caryophyllales > Amaranthaceae > Amaranthus > Amaranthus tricolor. Next base: position 35,276,245 of record NC_080049.1, on the reverse strand, counting down.
GCTTCAGAGCATTTTCTGCAGCCCTAAGTAAACCTGCAATCAGTATGACCATTGTCTAATTAAAAGACTAAGAACTAAGACTGCCTCCCGAAACAAAATGGGTATAACACATGTCAGAAGCACGGTGTACAGATACGGAAGTTATTCTAAATAACGAAAGAATATGCTATTAAATATATAAGAAAAGGTCTAGTAGATCTCTTAACCATTAATGGGCCAGCTGACACCATTTACATTGCAGCATACCTTCAGTCTTCAAATATAAAAGCTTAAATTGACTAGATGATATTCAATCAGTTATTATAACTAGCAACAATAAGCATGGCAAAAAAATCAGTTAAACCTTTAATACACCATTTCCGCCCTAAAATTTCTAGGAAGAATGAATAACTTATCAAAATGACAGACAAATGACTGTGGTCGAATTTTGGTGAACATCAGAACACCACGAAAAAGAACAGTAAAATATAGGGAAGAAATGACTTAAAGATGGTTAGAACCAAGAACGAAACTTAAAGATATAACTTATCATAATGAGACTTTCTGTTTTCTCTCTATCTGATGTTAATCCACTCTACATATTAAACAATAAACACTTGAAAATTCAATCCTGCAAGCAAGCCTTGAACAAGGAAGAGTGGATTTAAGTCAACATCCACCATTTCACTACTTCAAATTTACTTAAAAATTTAAAGACTAAGTCTAATGTTGCTGACCTATTGAGTCAGAACATAAAATAAAAGACAATACCCAATGTTTGCTGACCTCTTGAATCAAAACATAAAATAGAGGACATAGACACACTGATTAATGCACCATGAGAATCAGCAAAGCTTCAAAGAAGACTCAGCCAATTAAGGACATAGCCATGTTTCAGAAATATAATTTCTTGGATAGCGCATACATTTACAACACCAACTAATTTCAATAGGAATCCAACAGTAAATATCCACCACTTTCTCCAAGATGTGTCCAGGTCGATCAGGGAAGTTGATCATAATTTCTGGCATCAGTCAAATTAACACACTGAAAACAGCATCATCGGAAAACAGATACAACAATGCCAAAGCCTTAATCCCAACAAGGCAATAATAAGGGGTACAAAACATCAAAGAAAGTTGATAAATTAGGCTCAATCTGTGCGTAAATGGAACATGCGTGTGAGTATTAGAGGTTACAAATGTTTAAGTTGTTCAACTGTACAAGCTGAAGTTTAATAAATTATAATATTTTTGGATGGTCTTAATCCCTCATCTCTAACATATATAAAACTTCCACACATTTCAAGAAGAGAAAATGCCAGTCCTCCATTACAAATTAGATTATTTTTTGTATGGGTCTTAGTTCTCTCAACTCTGACGAATATAAAATTTCCACAGTTCAAGAGAAAATGCTAGTCCTCCATTACACCTAAGATAATACGTATCTAACAGAATCATTATTTCTTGTGGATCTTAATTTTCAAGTGGTAAAGGTAATCACTACTATAGAATTTGTTATGAGTGGCTCAACTCATGCCCACAGTTCTATATTGCACACTTTTTAGTAGCCTATATCTAACATTCCAATTGCAAGTTTTCAAAATAATTCTAATAAAGATAAAATAAACAACATCATTGAACCAAAGATCAGATAATAAATACCAAGCTTCAGGGCACCAAACAAGCGGTTAGGTTACTTCACAAGCCTCGCTAGAAATACTTAGATGCGTTATGGGGACTGGGGACACAATAACAAATGTATAACCCTTCACCCAGCAGAAAAGAAGTGTAAAAAAAATCAGCACACTAAATGCTTTATCAGGCACAAGTGAACGCATATAGAGTAAAATTTACACCAACACACAATTCTTTTGATGTTATAACAAGTGGTATCACCTCCCGACTTCACTTCCTTAGGCACATTTGGAGCAGATGAGCTTGATTCTGAGGTCAAATTGTTGCCTGTTTGCGCACTAGCAGAGTCCCTTGCAGAATTGTCCTTGGCCAAATTTTCTGCAGTTTCTTTGGTTAATCTTTCAGCTTCTTGAGCTGTTTTTCTTAATCTTTCAGCTTCTTCAGCAGTTTTTCTTTCAAATTCAGCTCTTCTAGCAGCCTCACGTCTAACCTGCACCACACGGAAGAAGTGGGTGAAAGTAGAATACAAAACAGAACTAAGCATCCAAAAAATATACATAATATGCATAATAAACAACTCCCTAGATGAATATTGTAAACTCAGTCAAAATGTCTATGATTGCGTAAACGAGATTATTTTGAGATTAAACGAAAGCACGTAATACTCAACAGACAAACAAATTTACTCTTAAGCCAATGGGAAAGTTAGTTTGTAACTCATGTGTTGTACATGAGGTGGAGAAGCCCATATTAAAAACATATCATAGGAGGATCAAGAAAGGGGAGCAGCTGGCAGTAGTTAGTCAGAAATGTTTTTTAATGTTAGTTGGATGTAATATTCTGTTATAAGTTTGTAGGGTCTAGGGCTGGACAGCCTATATAAATAAAGGATGTAAATGCATTTAAAAGGCAGGAAATATAATAAGAAGTCTTTGGTTGGAGCAGCAGTGCTCGAAAACTGCATTCATCATTGTCTTTACTTTTCTTTTCTTTGCCTTCTTTCTAAACTCTAAATCTCTTTCTCGTTCAATTAGTCCACGGTTCTGGATAATTGTTCTCTAAATAATTACTCACAGGCTGGTGTATTACATCATGCTGTTATTGGAACAAAACCCAAGCACATTACCAAAGGAAAAAATTAATCCAAGTGATGAATGTAAAAGCACCTCAATTCCTATAACTAAATAAAAGCATCTGCAGCATGTGGATTAATACAAATTGAAAGCAGAAGCAACAAGCTGTTTTCTTTGCGACACAAACTAGAGAAAAAAATGAAAAGGCCCATTTATCATCTAGAGAGTTAGATGTATAACTTTTCTTCCCACTCCTCCTTAAACGTCTTTTATCGTAATGACAATGTAAAGTATACCAACCTCTTCTTCTTCCTTGGCCTTCTGTTGACGCATTTTTTCTTCCTGTAAAGCCTTCTCTTTTCTTTTCACTTCTTCAAGTGCAGCATCGTCTCGTATTCTTCTTTCTTCTATTTGTGACCTGTGCTCATGATCCCTTTGAATGGTCGTTAAGTGATTATCAAGAGCTTCAGCACTGTAGTGGTAGCACAAGACAGTAACAGGGAAAGTAAGTAGCTTGTCAAGTGTTAACACATGTAAGTGATGAGTTTTTTTTTTAATTTTTTTTTTGAGGTAAGTAAGTGATGAGTATTGATGAAAGGAAAATCAACACATAGTACAAGCATCAATGATCAACAAAGAAATAGCTCAAATCTAGCCAATGCCAATACACAGAAATAAAGTCAGGAAAATCACAAATTGACCTAAGTGACATCTTACATCTTCCGCTGGTAATACAAATCCTGCTTTTTGTCCATTTGTCGTCTAGCATCAGTGCTTTTTTCAACTTGAACAAGAGCTGTTGCAGACTTCTCTTTTTCAGCCATTAATTGCATCTCCACTGCTGATAATTGGTTCCGTATTTCCTCCTATCAAGTAAACTTTCATTTCAGCTTGAGAGAGAAAGCATTAATCCATCCTTCCCAAATTAGTGATGAATGCCACTGTTTTTAGTTAAAACTTTCTCAAAAAGAACACTAATTTTCTTCAAATAGAAATAGTTCCATCATTCTTTCAAAATCTAACTATCACTAGCTTTGTAAGACTTAAAAAAAGAATATTGTATCATACATTGGCAACAAGAACAATTTTGTAACAAAGAATTCCCAACAAGAAATAACTCCCATTGTTTAAAAAATCTATACAAGAATCAAAACAATGAAGCCTTTGATTAGCATTCCTGGAATCATAAACAATAAATCCAAGAAATTATGAATAAAAAAATAATAACACTTAATGTAGGATCAGAATCAACATAAGTATGCATGGAAAATATAGATGTGTAAATAATTTGGGAGACAAAAAATTATCAATGCCAATTATTTAGGATAGACAGAGGATGGAATTAATATTGTCAATAGAAGATTACATGAACATGTGATCTTTCAACATTCCAAAGAGTAGGCACTTTAAGATACTACTCTATTCTTTATGAGCTAGGTATTATAAACTTTCTTGCGTTCATTAGTCAATTCACTTACGGATGTACTTTCAGAAAAACTTGAAACGGTCTTCTACTCAATAAAACTTATAATTCATACAACGTGCCACTAAAATTGGGGAGCTTGAAGATGTTGAGTACAAGAAAGATGGAAGCTGTAGTGTGAGAAAAAAACTCTTTTGAGTCTAACAAGATAAAACGAGTAGCAATTTGACTATAAACTTCTAATTCATACAACATAACCAATATGAATGAACATAAGATAAAGCTGAACATAAGTCAAACTTGCACCTAGGTTCTAGTAAATTTCGAGGGAAACAAATCACAGAGACTACTGCAGCAGTACAGATATCAGATACCAGCAATATCAAACCTTAATGCCAAGCTGGTGTTCATGTGTCAGTTCAAGGAATGCGTTTTCTACCACACCAATTTTATCCATGACAGTAACTTGCCGTTGCTGCATCTCTTCATCGTCTGAACTATCACTTCCACTGGAGAAAAAACATTTGTGAATATCATAGTAATGATTACATATAATGGGTGTTTGGTTTGGGGAAAAACATTTTCCTAGAAACAATTTTCCCATTTTCCATTGTTTGGTTTGACAAAGGAACTAAACTGAAAAACATGGCTGGAAAATTTTCCATCCCCAATATCTTTATTACCCCAAAAATTTTTCTATCAAATCAAACAAAAGAAAATTAATTACCATTTACATTTTCCATTGAAAGGAATTACAATGAAAAACCGTTTTTCAAGAAAAATGTTTTCACCCCTAGATATATTACAAGCTCTCACATTCTCTCACAGGTAACAAGCAATGTTACTTGAACTTTCTCATGTTACCTCAAACACCCAAATCGGACCCTCGAGACTCCAAGGTCGGTGTTCAAAACCTGATTAAACACAGGAAGTGTTTCGCAAAATATCCAAGTCTACCGATATGAGTATGGTAACATGAAAAATTTTTGTTGCTAATTCAAACGCCATTTTTACAAATTCATTAAAGCATCCATCTTAACTTTATAAATCAAAAATAAGAAACAGAAAACCCCTTTAAGTTGATTATGATAAAAACAATACCTGAGATAAATATCATTACAACCAAATCGACTTGCCGGCACCAATTTTCCAGCTTTGCCGTTGAACATATCCCTCTCCTCCTCATCGTCATCAACATCATCATGGACGCGCATTGAAAAAGCCTTTTTCTTTTCTTCATTTTTCTCCAACCTACCAACTCTAGGTAGTTCTCTACACAAACAAACAATCCGAAGATTCAACTTAAACCCACAATATCAATTTCAATTGTAAACATACAAATACGAAATTCAACTTACCGAAATGATGTTTTGATGAAAGGTTTAGGGTTTAAAGAAGGATCAACAGAAGCATTATCATAACTATTAAGCTTCAATTCCAACGAACTCAATTCCGACAAAAGATCATTGAAGTTCCAATTAGGGTTTGGATCAATCGATATTCCATTTACTTCTTTCGGACATGGCAACTCCAATCTAATAAACCCCCTTTTCAATAAATTGACACAACAAATCAAAATAACAAATTAAAATAGAGAACAAAGAATATCAATTTAGATTTAGATAATTGAACTTACATAATATAGAAAACCCTAATTCCAGAAAATCATGCGAATCAATCGGAATTAGCTAGGAAATTTGAACAAATGTATTCAATTCGTTTCAGGATTATTCATTTTAATTACTAGAAACTTAGTAACGTGGTTTTATTTAGTAGGGTTTTGTTACTTTTGTATGAATTTTAGAACGTTAACGGTTCATTTTTGCACGTGTGATTGGTTAGGCGGAATTACTGTAGTAAGATCATCCTTTACAAGAATAATTATTTCAGTAGATTATGGATGAATATTAAATTGCACTGTTGCTTATATTAAATATAGGTTTAGATTGTTTCAATCGTTACCCAATTTTTTTATTGATCCATCTAAAATTTTTTTTTAAATTATGTTTTCTATTCTATTAATATAAATAAATCATTGAATTTCAAAATTTTATGCAATTTATATGCTTATAAATCAATACTTGTTGCATCTTTTTTCAAGTACATCGGTGATTTATGACTAATAAAGGAAAACATAATTGAAGTCTTGTAAATTCATTGCTAAATTTCCATAAGTTATTAACTAGGTGGTCTCAAATAACAATTTTTATCTAATAATTAATCATCAAGCCGTTGCCAATAGGATCAAAATCACATACATAGGTCGATAATTTTTCTGAATAAATTGAAGTATCAGAAGAAAAATAAAAAATAATCATTAAATGGGATAAAATAAATAGTAGATTTTTCACCAAATAGATAAAGTAGGCATCAATTATAATAACAACACAAACCAATTCCTTTTTCAAAATGACTTTTCAAGAAATAATTAGATTTTCCCTTTTGAAACTAAAAGGCCCTGGTGGATCGAAATTGAGTTTTGCATTTCTTAGCATGAAGCAAAGGGCTTTTCCCATATTCTTTTTTGGTACTTACTCATTGGGCATGATATCAATAAACTCTTCAAGTATTTGTTTAACTCAAACTTTTCTTACATACAGAAAGTTTTGTTTGGATTTAATCTACACTATTTTAATGTGCATCAACCTTAAAAAATAATAAAATAGTAAGTATTTTTACTTAACAAGTACAATTATTAAAAAATACTTACTATTATTAGATTGATATATGTTTAAATAGTGTGGATCAAATCTATAAAACATGAATTCAGCAAGATTCTTCCACCATTTGAGATGGATAAAGCCTATGGACCCTAATTATTATTGACCCTATTTTGTTGCTTTATTCACTTTCATAGTAGGAGATCCAACACAAGTACCAAACATAGGCATTAAGTAACAAAGTAAGAAATCCTCGAGGTAGCAATGGTAACAATTAACTAGGACAAATAAATAAGATTTTTCGTACCGGTTAATTTAAAAGTTAAATTATATTTTAACTCTATCAATAATATAGTTTATATGATAAAATTAATTACTTAATGAGTTACAATGCCAACTCAAGTTATTAGTTTCAAATAGATTTTCAATTAACATAGTTAACTCATATTTTTTTGCCTAGCCTCTTTTAAAAATTTTCTTATTAGAAACGAACGTGTTTAGAAATATCTAATATGTAAATTTATCATATTTTTAGAAGTTGTGGAGATGAAGATGAAGTGTATCTTTCATCCAACATATCACTTTGGCGTACACATAATGCCTTTGATATGTGTACATGAGACATTGATGTTTAACGTGCAACATATTATGTAAAAGCAACTTAATTCATCCATATTGCTTAGGACAAATCCAATATGCTTTAATTGGCATATATTTACTAACTCCCTTAATTATATTACTTTCTATTATTTGCTAAAAAACTAATGGAATTACTTATGAAGTGTTTTCAAAGATTTATAATATCACGAGAGATTGTATACTGATGAAATGATTTTACAATAAGGAATCTATATATTTTTTTTTTTTATATTTAGCTATTTAATCCATATATAAAACAAGTTTTACAAAGAGATCATTTCATACAACAATATGTATTTATGATATAAAGTACCTACTTGTTTGGGCTTTGACAGAGGTTCGATTCTCACTACACACAAAAAGATTTGATTCTCTAGTCCTTTTTTTTGTTTTTTTGAAAAGCTGATTCTCTAGTCCCTTGTATTTAGTGGCGAGTCCAGAACTCAAAATCATAGGTAGCATCAACGTGTTGAAGTAAATTAATAAAACAATTTCGCAGAGTCTTACTTGTAAAATGAACAACCCATAAATTTTTCATTACTTCAAATTGACTTGTAAGTAAAACATCGCAATAATAATCTTATGTTACTGTCATTATAAAATAAAAATGGCGATATATGTCATCATCCACACACCGCATCGTACAAAGTTATAAGTTACAAGTTATAGCGAGATCAAAGATTGAGTTAGTGAAATACTTCCTCCGTTCTGAAATACTCGTTGTGTTACGATTAATGACACTATTATCGTTCAAGCTTATTTTATATATACAGCTTATATATACGAAAAAATATATGCAAGTGGGATCTTGTTTAAATCGTCTAATTGCATACTTTCATAAAATTAACTTTTTATAAATTTTAGATGTTCATATTTCAATATATAAATTATTAAAATAACATATTAAATTGTATAAAAAATCAAATATAACAAATAAAGTGAAACGGAGAAAGTACCAAGTAGAAAATGAAAAATTATTATTTTTTTATAAAAAAAACATGGGTAGCCTGCGCTACCCGATGTTTCCATATACATCCGCCTGTACATGCATTTAGTGATTCTCTTACTCTTATAAAGCCATGGTATATACAAATGATACCCTTATAGTCGTACTCTTTTAAAGAGAAAATAGGAGGAATGTAGTTAAAGAGACTCCAAAAAGATAAAGTTGTGCAGAGAATGCAATGAAAGTCATCAAGTACGTATTAGAAAGTTCTGTGTGAACTCCGACATAAACAAAATTAAACTTGAACTATAAAAACCTAAAATTAAATATAGAAACATACATAAATAGAGTATGAGTAAAAACTAAGATTGAAAATAAATAAAGAAGAGGTGTGCCAAAAGTAAAATATCCATATTAAAAGGGGGAGAGCTAATTAAATCACAATTATTTACTTCTAAGTAATTCTCTACTTATTTAGCACGATTGGAGATGGTTTTTATTAAGCTTTTTCATTTTTATCTTTTTATTTATTTTATTATTACTTATTTTTGTCTTTATATATGATTATTTACGAGTTAGAATTTGTATATTAGAAGTTTAGAATACAAATTATGAAGTCTCCCACCACTCTTTATTTCTAATTAGGTAATAATTAAATTAGTAAGTGTACCAACTTTACCAAAATATGACACCTTAATCTAAAGCTCCATTTATTTATTTTTTCTTAAATTAAATCTCCATTTCTTTAAGTTTCTATTCAAGATCAAAAGAGTTGTAGCAATATGAGGAAGTCTATTATTTATAATATTGACAAATCACTCTTATATACAAGAATTTGATAGAGTAGAGCTTTTAGGATTTTAATTTATTTATTTTTATTTAATTTACTGGTACTTATTTTGATGGTGTTTGAAAAATGACTGATAGTTGATAGCTGATAGCTGATTATAGTGGCGAATTTGACCAGTTGATTTTATTAACTGGTTTGACCAGCTGATTTTGAACCCGCTGCTATAAGCAGCTTGTTCAAAAACAATTTATTCGTATTCATAAGTTGTTTCAACCAACTAATTCACCAAACACTTGCAAGTTGGTTTGACCATCCAATCCTTTATTATATCAAAATAAACTAAAATTTCTCAATAAACTAATTTCTCAAACATTTTTTTTTACTTTTTATTATAATTTATAAATTCTGGTAATTGATTAAAAATTTCTAGTAGCAATATTACTTGTGATGTTGTTAAAAATTCCTGACACCCCACTCTCCATATTTGTCATTTCTTGGCTTTAACAACTCAAAAACACCACCCCCAAAATCTCCAATTTGTTATGTACTTACTGACTACTGTATTCTGTATTCTGTATTCTGTATATAAATACATAACCCATCAAATCTCAACAACTTATCCCAATTATCTCACTTTTACCCTAAACCAACCAACAGAAAATTAAACATGAGGAACAAACTCTTGTTTATAAACACTTTCTTCTTCTTTTTCTTCCTTTTAAGGGCGTCATCTCTCTCGTTGCCCCTATCGACAAATTCCCGATGGATTGTCGACCAGGATGGGCAGAGAGTGAAATTGGCGTGTGTGAACTGGGTGTCACACCTCGAGTTAGTGGTTACAGAAGGGCTAACTAAACAACCAGTTGATGTGATCACTAAGAAAATTAGTGATTTGGGGTTTAATTGTGTTAGGTTTACTTGGCCTCTTTTTTTAGCGACTAATGAGAGTTTGGCTTCTCAGACTGTTCAACAGTCTTTCTTAAATGCTGGACTTGCGGATTCTATTCCTGATTTGCAAGCTAATAATCCTTCCTTTCTTGATCTCTCCCTCATCAATGCTTTTCAGGTATTTATCTTTAACTTTTTCTTTTTATTTTAAATGCATAATATGTGATACTAGGATAAGGATTATCTACGGTTTTTATCCTCTCTAGGGTTATATTTAGTACGTTTCATTTTGATTTTTATTGATTAAAACTGATTTTAATTAATAATTAGCGAGTTCTAATTAAAAGTTTACTGATTGCAATTAATTTTTGGTAATATTGAATTTTATTTTACTAATTATTCTCTCTGTTCTAATAGATTTAAAGTAAAAAGAAATTTGTAAAATTTTTGAAAATTGTAACAAATAAATAGAGAGAATGAATTGTATTGATGAAAAATTGTAGGGTTTTTGAAAAATTTATTTTATGTAAAAAGAAATGGGAATTATGAGACTTATACATGTGACTTGAGATAGACTTATACATGTCTTTGTTTGGTAGAATTTTAAAATGAAATTGAAAATAATTAGAAGTAGCTATAAAATTACCAATTTACCCAAAATATATATTTGTTCCTTCTAGTATTTCATTTAATGACAAAAATGTTATTTTCTAACAAATTCAAGTCTTACGATGATGTCTTCCTAGGCCCAAGGACAATAAAAGGTGGAACACTCCTATAAACAAACATACTTTGCTTAATACAAGACTCAATCCCAAAGTTTCACCCCAATTTCGTCTAAACAAACACGCCTAAAAGAAAAAAATGAGTCATTGTTTAAAAATAAAAATAATATAAAATAGGTGAAACTAATCAAATTGACAATTGATACAAAATAAGTGAAACGGATCAGAGAGTACTAGTTTTTTTAGTTGAACAAAAATGTATACCGATTGTAATTGATATTTGACATTTATTTATTTTACCGACCTACAAAAACAAAAATGCAGGCAGTGGTTGAAAGCCTAACAGAAAACAAAGTGATGGTGATATTAGACAATCACTTGAGTAAACCAGGTTGGTGTTGTAGTAATTCGGATGGCAATGGCTTCTTTGGGGATCAATACTTCGATCCTGAACTTTGGATTAGTGGTTTGACTAAAATGGCTACTCTTTTTAAAGATAATCCATATGTTGTTGCCATGAGTTTAAGGAATGAACTTCGTGGACCCAGGCAGAATGCTAATGATTGGTACAGGTATATTTCATTCACAAGTGCATATTTATTATCCTCTATGCTAAGTAAGCATTAAGAATAATGTAAGTAGATATTAAAATACGGTAAGTAGGCATTAATCTTTAATGAACTAGGCGTGAGAGGTTAGCTGAAAGTTAATTCTCTATGCTTGAACTATGAATGAAGGTACATGCAAAGAGGAGCCGAAGCCGTGCATGGAGCCAACCCAAATATACTAATCATTCTCTCAGGCTTAAACTTCGACAAAGACTTCAAATTCCTAAACAACCAACCAGTTTCCCTTACTTTCACAGGAAAATTAGTATTCGAAATGCACTGGTATGCCTTTACAGATGGGGAAGCATGGAAAAATGGAAACCCAAATGAAGTTTGTGGAAAGGTGACCAACTACATAATGGGAATGTCTGGTTTTCTTCTTAGTAAAGGCTTTCCTTTGTTTGTAAGTGAATGGGGTGTAGATTTGAGAGGAACAAATGAAAATGATAATAGGTACTTGAATTGTATTCTTGCTTGGATTGCTGATAATGATTTAGATTGGGCATTATGGACTTGGGCAGGCACTTATTATTTAAGACAAGGGGTTAAAGGTATGGTTGAGTACTATGGTCTGCTTAATTCAGATTGGACTGATGTAAGGAATTCCAGTTTTTTGGACAGAATTTCAGTTTTACAGTCTCCACTTCAAGGTAATTTAAATTTGTTCTTTCTATATACTTGTAACTTGTATTGTGTTAATTATTAGACCCGACCTGAAATTCGACTAGAAATTAAGAAATTAGTGGGTTATAACTCGGAAATTATGACCTGAAGTGCACAAAATTAATGTTGGAAAAACTAGGTCAATTCCCACCATAGCTTGAACTCGATCGCTTTAACTCGTTTACTTAATTATCAACTTTTTTAATTCTAAGTCATCTTTTGGTTTGGAGTAACTGTGTTCATTTGAGTCATCGGATCGATTTCAGATCAGATGTTTCGGTTCGGTTCAAAATTAGATCTTGTATCATGTTAGTTTTACATAATTGATAATCCATTTTTATATCGGGTCAAATCGGGTTGGTTACAAGATCGAGTAAATGTCAGGTTATTAGGTCTGTTTTGAACACCTCTAGTCGGGAGTTCCTATTACGTTTCTGATAAATTTTTGTATTTTTGGTCGATATTTCTTTGTTAAAGCTTGAAAGTCGGTTAATTGATTCTTTTTTATACAAAAATAATTTCTAAACATAGTTATCATATACATATTTTGAAAAACTTGAATGATAAGAACTTTTTGTTTGAAAAAAACTTGAGCTCATGTTTGGAATTATTGAAATGCAGGGCCAGGATTATCAGAGAGGAATAAACACAAGATAATATATCACCCTTCAACAGGACTGTGCATCCAAAGAAAACCAGTGATGGGAGTTCAGCTTGGAAATTGTTTAGAATCCAATCACTGGACTTACACTCCTGAAAAGAGCCTTACAATTAAGGGTTCATACTTTTGTTTACAAGCACAAGGTTTGAATAGCCCTGCAAGACTAAGTATTCAATGTGCAGGGATGGGAACAAGTTGGACACCCATTTCGGATTCGAAACTGCATCTCTCAGCAACATTAAGAAAGAGTAGTAATGTTTGTTTGGATGTTGATTCTAATAACAATGTCATTACAAGTAAATGCAAGTGTTTGAGTAAAGATAGTAAGTGTGATCCTGAGAGTCAATGGTTTAAGATTGTTGATGCTACTGATGTGATTACCACTGGTTTACAATCACAGGCCCAGGGTCACAGCCTCAGTTGATGTTTTATATAGCTTTATATATATATATATATATATATATATATATATATATATATATATATATATGTACATGGTTCCATATTTGAGAATCCTATAAAAATGCCTTGACCAAATCATGAAAAGAAAGTACAACATTATCCTTGTATGAGCATCATGATTCTTCAAAGTCACAAATGACACGGCAATTTCAATATTGAGTTTTCCTCCCGTCTTTCTAAATTTGTTACATTTTGAATTAATTGGTAATGGATTTTTTCACAACCTGATTAGTTGATTTTTAAGTTTTAGCTAGTTTTCACTTTTCTTTATATGCTTAGCATTTATATTATTTACTTGTTATTTATTGTGAAAGGTCAAATTTATAGTGTAAGATGCAGGATTGTGAGTTGCTGCAGGAAGAACCTTTTCAGAGTACCTATACTGAACTGGGGACTTTCTGACCGCATCCTCTTATATGAGTATAGGTTGCCGTCTTTCTTCCGTCCCTAGACTTATGAGCGGAATACATTGAATATGATGATGATGTTTGACAATAACCCACTTATACATGTTTAATTTAACAAACAACCAAAAAAGTCAAAGTTATTTGTTGGTCAAGTTAGTAAACCAATTGAACTAACAACTTATAGCAAATAACTGAATGCCATACATACCATCAATATATTCCACCCACTTTACTATACAGTGATGTCTCCCATTTTACCTTTAAATTCATCATTTTTGTCAAATAAAAAGACAATAAGAGTATAAAACAGTACTCCATGTGAATGGTTTTAACAAAGTAATAATCTTGGTCTTGTATAACAAAATTACAAGAACAAAAGAGTATAAATCAAGATCACCAAAAGAATTCAGATTTTGAATCTTGTTAAGTTATTTTGCAGACTTGCAGTCACCAATGTGAAGTATGAATACAAGACTTAATTGACAAAATCCACTCAATTAGAAGACCATTAGTCTAAGCATGTGACAATCCGTGTCACTTTTTTGTTAATTGCAATTTTAAAAAATTAATTTATTGATTTTGTAAACAATTTCTCATTTATATTTTAATCAACGTTTCATTTTATTTTGCACAATTGCCAATTTACTACTCCCTTCGTTTTTTTCTTCTTGTTTAATTTTTTCACAGTTTTTAAAATAAATTTTAAATTTCAATATCTTTAAATACGTAAAATAAAATATTATAAAATATACATAAAAATATATATTAAGATGAATTTAACTAGATCTCATATGAATATATTTTATTTTCTAAATATGTCTTAAAAATATTAATTAAATTTCTCTCTCCCTAAAATGGAATATTTCAAATGTGAAGAATATTAGAAATTAGAGGCAGTATTTTAATTCTAAATATTTCTTTTTATGTTTATTAAAAGTTAAGACTATTATAAAAAGTTAATGTTAAAATTTACACTAAAGCAAATTAAATAAAACCACACTTATAGTTTAAATATTTGTTATGAGTCAACATTTGTAAAATAGTATGTGTTAGTGTTGCACATATATAAAGTAAAGCTAAAACTATTCTAATTTCTACCAAAGAATTCTTGCAGCAATATGAAATTGTGATATGTTTGTGGTTACTCAACCTATTACTTAAGTAAAGTCTTGTCTTTATTAATCACATAAAATGCACTATTGCACATGCTAATTCAGTCACCCAGATTTCAAAATGGGTCCACCTCAATTTTTTTTGAGCACAAAGATTAAAAAGAAAAGTTAAATTATATACGTTTTTAATTGAATGTAATATTTATATATTTTTATTTGTTTCGCTAACTTTATCTTAAGCTTTCTCACTCCCATTTGTTTTATACAGATCTAATGCACTTATTAAATTTTTAATATCTCTAATTATGCATAATTAAAAATTATGAAAAGTTAATTTTAATAATCCTTGTATTGAGACGAATCAAACAAAATCTCACTTGACTATATTTCAACTTATAGATTAATAATAAAATATAAATTTAATAGTGCGAATTAAAAAAATAGCATGTCAATCTTAGATTAAACCCTATTTCATAGAAGTATTTATAATCATTAAACTCCATTAGAGTACAATTTACAACTACAAAACATAGAGAAGTATCAAAAATGAAGAGAAAAACATTGGTTACAAAGTACTCCATCGTCACCATTGTTTCAATAATTATCTCTGTTTATCTTCCATCAACCGCTGTTTTGTGGACGAATTCCCGATGGATCGTCGACGAGAAGGGACAGCGGGTGAAGCTAGCGTGTGTAAATTGGGAGTCACACCTAGAATTAGTAGTAGCAGAAGGTCTTAATAAACAGCCAATTGATGTTATATCAAACAAGATTAAAGACATGGGTTTTAATTGTGTTAGGCTAACATGGCCTCTTGAATTAGCTACTAATCACTCCTTGGCTTCTCTTACTGTTACACAATCTTATGAAAATGCCGGTCTTTGTACTTCCATTCCTGATTTACAAGCTAATAATCCTTCCATTCTTCATCTCTCCCTCTTAAGTGCTTTCAAGGTGATTTACTCATTTCTTTATTCATAGCTAGCTTTTCCACTTTTCCTTTTTTAATTAATTACCCTATTTAAATTATTAGACTTTTTTTTTTATTTTTTTTTATTTTTAATTTGACTCTTAAATAAGTTATCTTGTGATTAGTGCTTTCATAATTCATAATCCATTTCTAATTTTTAAATACATTATAGTATATTAGAATGTTTTATTTAATTGTCTTTTGTAAGTACTATATATACTCAAATTTTGTTTACACTTCAAAAGAAATTCTCATGTAAAATAATGTAATGGAATATAAAAACAATTAAAATAAAGTAATTATAATGGACTTAACATAAATGGTTTTTATGATTATCATTATACTTAATATATATATATATATATATATATATATATATATATATATATATATATATATATATATATATATATATATATATATATATATATATATATATATATATATATATATATATATATATATATATCCAACTCGTAAAAATAAAATGGTACAAGAGTTGTAAAAATAAATATGTAATGTAATATTTAGAAGTAGTATAATTTATTGTGACTAGCAAAGTGTACTTTTCACATGAAGGTTGGTTATAATTTCATCTTTTATATTTTTAAATAATGGTAAGGAAAATAGGAAGAAAACTTTATTCTCAAGGAGATTTGATACATTATAAAACATATTCTTTTGTTTTCTAAATAATATTTTCATTTGTTATTTATAACATTTCTATTTGTTATTTTCACCCAAAAAAAAATATTTTCAACTTAGTATGTTAGTCATATTTAACCCTTATTTATTTATATATGACAAAAATTTTTCTTACTATATTATAAAATCTTAATATTTTATTTTTGTGATCCCTATATATATATTCCTCAATTGCAATTAAAAATTTAAAACCAATATAAATATTTATTCAACAAATAATCATATTTATCTTTATTTATTTTATTTTATTTATGTGCTCTATACATAATACTCACTTACAATTAAAACTAATATAAAATATATTCTCAATCAATGTGTCCAATTAATTAGAAACATAATTATAAATGCTTGTAGTTACAAGGAAAGCTTCCCGAATAATACTCGTAGTTCTTTAAATGTTCCCACATTTAAGCAACAATACTCTCATACTTCATTATTCATATTAAAAAATTCTTTAGTTTTTCTTTGGAAATAGGGAAAATATAAATTATGAAATTATTATATAGTGTGTATAAATGTTGATAATCTCATTGATTTTTAAAGGAAACCTGACCAAGTTGTGATAAGCTAACATCCTTTTTTGTTATATAAAAATTAAAACATTATTTTTGATTATTTTTTTGGAGATTAATCCTTCTTTCCAACATTAAGTTTTAATTTGCCCTTTTCTTCTATGACTCTATTTATTGTGTAAATTCGATCCTTGAAATTATCTTTATTATGCATATACATAAAATCATAAAAAAAATAAAATTAATAAAATTTACATTGAGATAAATAAAAAATTTATTTATATAAAGAATATTATACTAATCGCAGTTATAAAGTTTAGCACTTTTGCGAATTACAATTTTAATATTTATTTTTGGAGAATTACAGTCACCAAAGTATCAAAGTTTACAAGTTCAGGCCAAAAACACTAAAAGGGTCGGAATTTTATGTTTTGGCCTGAACTTGCAAACTTTGATAACTGTATTCGCAAAAATTAAACATTGAGACTATAATTCATAAAAGTGCTAAACTTTAAGGCTATAATTCGCAAATTATTTAAATCCTAAATAAAAAAAAATTAATCAATTTCGACCATCTTGTGAAAGAAACCTATACATGGAATTAAACATGTGCTGGCTTTATCGCATTGCTTATGGGTACTTATTATCTCTACATCAAAAATAAAAAAGGCATAAGAAAAAGTGAATTGAGTTATTCCGTGAAAGAAAATTGATATATTAGGATCATGTATATACCAATAATCTAAGAGAATAACCTTATTAGGATTTTGTTTCTAAATTTGATGGCCAATTAAGTTTGGAATTGATTTGGGAAATAAGAGTTTGGATGAGTACTTAAGTCTAACACTTCTCGCTCGGATATTTAATAAGTATCATTTTTTTGGGACACGAACACGATTCTAAATTTAAGTCTCATTAAGCTCTTTTTCTTCTTTCAGCCTCTTTGTAGTAAAAAAAAGACCATTACAAATTATGATCTATTAAACTATAGGCATCAATGATGAATAAGGGTATAAATTAATTTTTAACAATATAAATCTTAAACCATTAAAGAAGAAAATTTTATAGATAACATTTTATTTCTAGCATTCTAAAATAGTGCAAGCAAAAATAACTTTCAAGTCAAACAAAGTTATACTATTTAGCAAATGATTTTTTAATTAACTTATGACTATTAAATTTTAGTTGGTCAAACAATTTAAAAAAGTATTTGTTTATAGCTTTTAAACCAACAAATTTTGACTTTTTAAATGGACATTAATTTTTTGACCTATTTTTTCTTTAACATTTAATTTTAATCAAACATCTTCATCACAGTTCACTTAAACAGTTAACTTCGCAGCTAACAAAAATTTCACTGCTAACATCCAACAATTAATTGTGAAATTGAAAAAACATAACCTAATTACATTTGCTTAAAAATGATGCAGGCAGTGGTCGCAAGCCTTGGAAAAAACAAAATAAGGGTGATTCTTGACAACCATGTAAGTAAACCAGGGTGGTGTTGTAGTAAATCGGATGGCAATGGCTTCTTTGGAGACCAATATTTCAACCCTCAAGATTGGATCAATGGCTTGACTAAAATGGCTACTCTTTTTCTAGACAATCCATATGTTGTTGGCATGAGTTTAAGGAATGAACTTCGTGGACCAAGGCAAAATACCAAGGATTGGTATAGGTATTAATTTAATTTCATTTTATAATTATTGTTTTAATCAACAATTGTCACCTACTATGTCGTTTTCGTTGTATGTTGTTATGTTTCTAAAAGTGAGATATATTGGATATCGATTAGCTTAGATGGTAAAGTCATGTGATGGCCGGCGATAGTCACTCAACTCATATAGAGGTATATGTTAAACGCTACTAAAAACGTTTAGTTGAATTAATTCCTTAATATGGTATCTGAGCCAACAAGAAAGAAAAATTTCGAGTTAAACATATTGCGGCTACAAGCCTACAACTATATACTCTTTCATTATATTCATTGCTACCTCCAGTTAGGGTATATAACATATTTTAGAGCGTCAATCATCACTTTAAATTTTTTGTTGAGTTGGTTACTTGATCTGATATCAGAGCTAACGTGATCACAAGTGAAATATTTAGTATCAGGTATGAGAAGATCATGTGTTGCATTCACATTTTTAGACTAAAGAACTCTCGTGTGAAGGGACGTATTAGAATATATAACATATCATGGAACCTCAATCATCAACTTAAACTTTTAGTTGAGTTAGTTCCTTACTGCCTCCCACATATCATCGTTTGACAAAAGGCAAATATAGGTACATGCAAAGAGGGGTAGAAGCAGTGCACGAAGCCAACCCAAATATACTAGTCATTCTCTCCGGCCTAACCTTCGACACAGACTTAAGCTTCCTCAAAACACAACCACTAAAACTAAGTTTCACCGGAAAATTAGTGTATGAGGTGCATCAATATTGGTTTTCGACGGGTTCGCTATGGGAAGATGTCAATGCAAACCAAGCTTGTGGAATCATGAAGAACAAACTTATAAAAAAGGCTGGGTTTTTACTTGATCAAGGTTTCCCTTTGTTTGTAAGTGAATGGGGAACAGACATGAAAGGAACAAGTTTAAGTGAAAATAAGTACTTAAATTGTTTCCTTACTTGGGTAGCTGAATATGACTTAGATTGGTCGTTATGGACTTTGGTAGGAAGCTATGCTTTCACTAATGGTGTAGTTGGGATGGACGAGAGATATGGATTGTTGAATTCCAATTGGACTGGTGTTCGTAACAATACCTTTTTGCAAAGGATTTCTGTTATTCAATCTCCTCGTCAAGGTAAACTTTCTTATCATCTAAATTTGAAGTATATATGAGCCTTATCAGTGAATAACGTATACTTTTTGTTTATATGAAGTTATGGTTGATATTTTGCTATCAAGGATGAATCAAAAACAACCTCTTTGTTATTACTAATCAATGCAAAGTTGCTTACTTTTGACCCTAAATATTTGTTCAATAAAAATAGCTAGTAACAACTAACATGTAACCTATAAGTCGCTACAACCGCAAAACCATCTATACGCACTAAAACAACTATTACGTCCAAGATATTGCACGAAGGATGAAAAATAGTGACATAAGGATATATTCAACAAAAGTAGCTAATTCAAAATAGTCTCTTTCAACCCTTGTTGGGATAGTTTATTCACATTGAATTGAAAATGATGTGCACATTTTATATGTCATTAGAGTTCTTCTATTTTAATGGGAAAACACGAGGTGCGCACACTTTATAAGCCAACAAGACACCATCCCAAAACCACATGGCAATGGGAGAAATTAGGGCTCTTACGACTTA
Organism: Amaranthus tricolor; assembly: GCF_026212465.1. Classification (NCBI taxonomy): domain Eukaryota; kingdom Viridiplantae; phylum Streptophyta; class Magnoliopsida; order Caryophyllales; family Amaranthaceae; genus Amaranthus; species Amaranthus tricolor. The sequence goes on along the minus strand of NC_080049.1, from coordinate 35,256,053 downwards.
TAAAGTGTGCGTACTATCTTTAATTCATTAATTTGGGATAAACCATTATGACAACCCTAAACCATAACCTGATAGTCTGATTAATTTATGATCAAATACAGGGCCATCAGCAATATTAGCCGAGAATCGGAAGATAATATATCACCCATTAACAGGAAAGTGCATCCTAAGAAAGTCAATTATGGGAGTTAACCTTGGAAATTGCTCAGAATCAAACCATTGGAGTTACACTCCCCAAAAGACTTTGATCATTGAGTATTCATATTTCTGTTTAAAGGCACAAGGGATGAACCGTCCTGCAAGGCTCAGTATCATTTGTCCGGGTACAGGAACAATATGGGCACCCATTTCAGATTCGGAGCTCCATTTGGCTGTTACTTTGAGTGACAACACTACAGCTTGCTTAGATGTTGATTCTGGTAATAATCTTATTACAACAACATGCAAGTGTTTGAGTAAAGACAATGGGTGTGATCCTGGATCTCAGTGGTTTACGTTGGTTGATGCTTACAAATATTATTAGAAGGAAAATATATACTCATATGTAATATTATCTTCTTTTTTCTAAATAATTAATTAGTAATATAATAAAATAATAAACGTTTAAGATTGCAGAATTGTAGTAGATGATTTCAAAATCATAAAATTTCTGTTAATTAACGATCGATTCGTGATATGTCATTGCCCTTTGGCATGGATGTTGTAGGAAATTGTGAAGTATGGTACTAATAAGTTATTGGGGAATTTCATGCGGTAGACAAATATTTTTTAATCCACATGGTTATCTGAGTTTTTAACTTTTTCATATAGTAGACAAAATGTTAAATTTTTTTTGTTAAAATAAGTAAACTACAAACAAGATGAAGTTAGTACCAAACCCAACCAACACCACCACATCAATAGCCCAAAAACTCCTCGAAGAAGTGAAAAGATACCACCCTTCGAGGCAGAAACAGGCATATTCCAAACAATCTTAACTCGTGAGAAGCTAGCATATATGTCGTTTGAAATCAAGGTTGGTTAGTTACACCCAAATCCTTCAGAAACTAGAGGTGCATTATATAGAGTACATCTCGATTAATACCTCATACATAAAGCTTCAACGAATAATTTTCTCAAACTCGATTCCCTGATGATCTAATTGTAAATTTGCATTGTCAGCCAAAGGTGTAACATCTAACGAAGTAATGCTACGGCCTTTGAGCAGATGATAGAAAATCACGACAAGAGTCTATGCAAGAATCCTAAAATGCACAAAGCGCAATTCTACATACATAAAAGTATATTCGTTAAACAAAGCATCATAGCAAACCTATCACATTCCAGACCACGGTAAAGACAGCCATAAAGAGCGAGTAAGATAAAAATTCTCTTGTCATCCTATCGTAACCACCATCACTCTTCCATTGCATCACCTCCTTCAACAGCTTCAGTCTGCTCTTTCAAAGATATGACCTTTGTCGAGAGAACCTCTGCAAAACAAACAGCAGCAAAAATAAAATATATTTAGTGTAATAGTATATTTTTAAGGAAAAAAACAATACAAATCATATAACAAATCGAGCAGAAGCATGAGCTGGGTTTCAGTTGTGGAATAACAGTTAAAATATATTTAGCACAATTGTATAATTTTAGAAAAAATAACGATTCAACCGTGTGTGATTGCAATAACAGTTATGGAATCGGTTAATGGGATTCAAATTGGAAGTGAATTTGAGAAAGTGTAATTATCAGTAATGGCTTCTCCCAAATTTTCTTTTACATATAAGTCATTCACATCCACCCGCTCACAATAGCATATGGTAAAATATGTTTGTAATCATCTTATGTCGCCAATATGAACAGGCTCATCAACAAATGCTAGTGCGCCAAACTTTCCAGCACCTACCAACACCTCAAGAGTTCCTCAAGCGGCAGTGTGGCCCAGGAGAATAAGCAATAAGTGTTGAGCAAATACTCATCAAATACGTACAAACTAACAGTGAGGTTACTATTGTTATATGTTGCGAGATAGGCGAATAGCCATATTATTATTAGATTATGCGAAAAAATAGGCAATCAATCAGTTAAAGAATGCGTTTCAATTTGTAATACACAAGCACAAGAACTTCACCTGTAGGCTTAGAATATGAATATCCCTTGGCGCTTGTGTAGGTACGGGGATTTGGCAGCACATGGTTTCTTAGATAATCAACATTTCCCTGTGAAAATAAAGCAAATTTACAATAATATAAGCCAAACAGAAAAAACAGGAAGCATGGCAAGATGCAAGAGAAAATGGTTTGAAAGAAACAGCTAGATATGAACAGACCTTTGTTATGACACATACGTCCACATTGCTTCCACTACCAAGGTCATTAAAAATACCAGAGGAGATTGCTTCACACACTAGTTTGATTCCTTCCTCCCTCTGCATGCAAAAGAAAATAAGAAGCATGTTTTCTTAAAAACAGATAACTCTTTATTTAGACTTATGAGCACACTCCACTTTTAATGTAAACTTACGGATAGTCCTTCACGATATTTTGACTCAAAGATAGCCATCGCAGCAAGGGAACCTGATCCCATTGTAGCAAAAGGAAGTGTGTCGGTTGATCCGTGAGGGTATATCTATACAGCAAAAAAATCAGCATTTCAAACAGCCAATAGAAAGTTGTATTTGTTGAATGAGAAATCTAAAATGTTCCATACAGTGTGTAGATGAGGTCCGGTCACATCAACTCCACCTAGCACCAACGCTGCAGAGACATGTCCTTGATACCTTGACCATAGAACAAATGAAAATTAGATGTTTAGAACTCGTTTAGTGAGCATATAAAGATTATTTTGGGTTCTGAGGAGTTTAGAGAGAAATTAATCGTAAATCATAATCTCACCTAAATAGATGGGACTTCAGAAGGGTAAGAGCTGTAACAACCCTGGACTCACGTCCAGTGTGATACCTGTGAAGCTTTAATTGGGAACTAACCATGTCTACAGACAAATATGAACTAATAGTCAGAAACAATAAGCATGTTAGCAGACAAAAAATATGGTGTAGCTGACAGTGTTAGAACAAATTCTTGTGATATTAATAAGGTTAACCTTTTCCAGAATCAAGGGAAATGATATATAAGTATATATAGAAGAAATCTTAGAAAAACACCCAGACAACATAAATACATTTCACATATCATAAAAGTAGTGAGGGATGGAATATTATACTTACTGTTAGTATTTTTCAGCAAAAAAAATAAAATCATGCAAAATATATAACATCATCTATGTTTTATCCCTCAAAAACAATGGAAGAATATAAACATTAACAAAGAAGAGTCTATGATATACAATTCGCGACACGAAAAACAGTTAGGAGTGAGGACAGCCAGAATACCACCCATAGACGAGAACCCGTATACAGCAGAAACACAATTCATGTACCAAAAAAATAATAGATGATGGGTAATTTTACTTGCAGTTAGATATTTCAGCAAAATAACGACTCCTAAGAAAAACATAAGGAGCATCCATGTAACCATGTTATTTCTTAAAGAACAATGGAAATAATATAAACTTAAGTGATGAAGAATTTTTAAAGCAAAAGTCATCACAAATAATTAGGAGACGTCAGCTTAATTAGAGAACGAACATTGAAGTGTTTCATACATCAAAAAAATTTAAGCAAGGACACAATTCAATTAGCTGAAATACATGAATACATTCCCAATAGATAAATTAATACAGTGCAAGATATGTATCGTCAGGTAAACACAAATGTTAGAATATGTGGAGGGGCAATAGAGGATTTTCTAAGCACAAATCACCTTCATTAAGGTTGGCCCTAAGCTCCTTTCTTTTGCAACGGTCCTAGATGAGATAACTCAATCGATACAAGAAGACATGCATTGGCACACGTTGTTTGCAGAAGACAATGTTTTGTTAGACGAGACTAGGGATGGTTAAATGCTAAATTAGAACGATTGAGACAAGAGTTTGAGACTTGGAGTCATGATTTTCAAATTTCGTAGTAAGAGAGAGTATATGGAGTGTAACTTTCGCAAAAACAAGATAAAAAGAGGTACTATAAAGCCAGAAAAGAAAGAAATCGCTTCAATAAGATGCTTCAAGTACCTTGGGTTTGAACTTCAAAGTAGTGGGAACAAAGTTGAAAAATAATTATTTCATTCTTTATCCCTATCCATCACACCAAGCATGAAATACAAGTCCCTAACTATCCCAGTGCCATAATACAAAGGATATGAAAAAATTTGACCTATTTCCATTGCCTTGTACATATCTCCCTCTCTCTCTCTCCCTAACCGTTATTCCTCTTATCCCCACATCCCATATACCAAATGAACCATTATAGATATGATAGTCAGGAAAGTCTTTTTGTTGGACAATATATTTGATACTTCCTCTTCTTTTCTACAAAGGCGTCATTTCTCCCGAAAAGTTCTCACACCTTTCCAAATAGGACACACATAAAAAGCAGTCGAAGTAGCTCCCATGGTAATAGCAATATGACAATATTAGCCTATGCAACTCAAAGTGAACTACATATATGATTTAAAAATAAAGGGAACAGCATTGTACCAAACAACCAAATGCACTCCACAATCTGAACTACATGTATGATTTATACAAACTAAGGGAACAGGAAGGAAAATTCAAAAATCAGAAATGTTCAAACCTCAATCACATGTTAGAACAATTAACAAAGGAAATTGGACCCCAATCACTAAGAAAATAGTCGCATTGCTTCCACAAAGAAAACCCTTCAGTAATTAGCAAGTTGTTGCTAAGAGGCAGTGTGAGCTATGTTGATCAAGCAAAACAGCTCTACCAGTTGGTATCAAAACTCAAAAAGTCTCCACTTTTGATGGCTTGCCTAAGCTATCCAATTACTCCTCATCCTTAAGATTCAAGCTTTCAAGCCAGATAAGTGGCTATGATTATAATGACATCTTATCAAAATTTCACAAAGGTGTACCTAGTTAAATAAACTAATCACAAATGACTATAGAACATAGGTTTTCTCAAACAACATAATGATAAGCTTTAGGTGCAATTATTACCGACATCAAAACGAATCTTACTAAAAAAAGTAACCCTTGATGGTTCCTTCATTCTCTATAATTGAAATACCCATATTCACACACCAAGTAAGCTTAAGATATGACTCAGAACTTGGAAAGCCCCCAGAAAGAACCTATGAATCCAAACCTAATACTCTAAATGTTGACGTCTTGAAAAGGCATTGTTAGCAATTCCAATAAGCTCCAAGAACAATTGAAGCATGGACACTCACATTTAAGAAAATTAGGCAACATTCGTGTAAAAACCATTCAAGCTACGAAAATTTTGTAGCATACTATTGGCGAGATCAAAGTGGCATGAATTGCACCATCACCAAACAACAGAGAAATTAGAGCTTACCAGTCACTGCCTCTGTATCAGCTGCAGTTCCTGCACCACAGCAGTAAATGTTTGGCGCCATGTAATGAATTTTTTCACAGTTCTTGTCAGCCACAATGGGTCCTTCAGTCGCTCTTGTATCAGCACCAAGAATAACGCCATCCTATGAATTTACAGTGCTTCGTAAAATAGGCGTACAAGAAAAATCACTATTGACAATGATGTAGTTCCATGATTCAAAAATAGAAGGAAGCAAAATGATTTTCTTTATTGTTCCCTTAAAAGACCCATCTGCAGTCAGCAGAACTATGATCACATCCAGATGAGAACTTATACAAAGCAATTACAAAGATTCCATAGTACACCATACACGTTTGCATAATATGAACTGATACCCAAAGTAATTACAAAAATTACAATTAGGACTTGCCATTATTCCCTTACACAAGGGGTTCCTACCCCACTCTACCACTACCACCCTTCCCCCACCCCCACCCCTCGAACCCCCCGCAAAAAATCAGTTCTCACTTTATCTAGATACTCTCTGCTTTTCTTTCTACTGATTTCAATCTCTCTCATTTCATTTTATTCTCACTTCTGCTCTATCCTACATTGCTTCACCCTCTCCTTCAAAGAGAATTAAATGTTACCCAATTCAGTTTTGCTCTAAATAACTACCCAAAATTTTCAACAGCTCAAAGAATCCAGGCATGCCCTCAACCAATGGTAAAGCGATCTCCAGGATTAAATCCCATCTCGAACTAATGGCCATCATTTGAGTAATGCTCACATTCCATAATTTCACTAGGTCCTCATTTCGCCATTCTATTGAAATCCAAACAGATTATTTCAAGTAACAACTAATGATTAGGTTTAATCTCATAAAGTTTAAAACTTCAGAAGCACCCTTCACTAAAACCATAAAAAAATACAATATTATGAAGTATGATCGCATTAGAGCTAATTAACACCTTTATCACACTAGACTTTGAAGCTTATCAACACCTTCCCAGATTACAAGGTTGAAAATTTACATTAATTGTAACATAATCAAAAGTAACATAAAAACAGATCAAATAATCAAAAAATCCCTAAAGAGACGATAAAAAAAATTAACTTAAGAAGAAAATTACAAGAAAATGAAATATAATTGACCAAAACAGTTAAGAAAAGTACCTGAAAAATAAGACCAACGATAGTAGTACCAGTTTTGAGATAAGTAGGAGGTTTAAGACCACCCTTATTCATCAACATCTCATTCCTTTTGCATAAATCGAAGCTAAATCCTCCCTTTGCAGGAACTTCATTCTGCATGTTCGTCATTTTTTTTGGATTGTAGTTGCAATTACAAATGGCTAAAACCCTAAATTAAAGAACAGAAAAGGGGGAATTGCAGAATGTAACTGAATTTGATTCTTACAAATAAAAAATGTGATGATTTTAAGGACTTTGGTTAAAAAAAAAAGAGCGACTTGGAGAAGAAGAAATCCAGATTCGAGGATTTTTTTTTTTTTTAGAACTGAGAATAAATGATGGCCCAATGCATCAAGGCCCATTTTTTTGATTGAAGGCTCAAGAAACTCATATGTCCAAACATTGAAAAACTGAAATAAAAATAAGTTCATTATTAAAAAATTCCCAAAATAAGTTTTGAAAAATTTTAATTTTCAAAATAAGTGTTTTAGTGTCCGAGCCTAAGGTTCAGTATGTTCGTGTTTGCTGAAACTAACAGCGATTAAAGAAATTGGTCAGAATAGTAAAAATTTTTTGTTCGTTGATACTAGTAACGAACAAACTTGTTTTCATTTTTTGTCCCTTCTAACATTATAACATTGTCTCCATTTTGTTCGTTGTTACTAACAGCGAACAGAGAATTTTGACTTTTTTAACATGTTTCTTTGTTCGCTGTTAATAACATCGAATATGCCTGACTTTGGTTTTAGTATGAAGACGCTTATTTTAGAAATTAAAATTTTCCAAAACTTATTTTAAGATATTTTTTGATAATTAACTTTTTTTTTTTTTTAATCTTTCTCCAAACATCTTTCAACTCTATGTCCTATGAAGAAGCGATTAGAACACGTGATGATATTACATTAATTAAAAATCTTTCTACTCTTTTCTATTGTAATTAAAATTAAAAAATAATAAAATAATTGTAAATTACATCTTTCACGCTTTATCATTTTAATAGCATCAGTCTTAAAGTTTAATTTTCGCGAACTATAACCATCAACTTATCAAACTTGACAGCAATACATCCACCTAGTCAGATTCCGATGAAATGACCTCTAAATTGTTAAAGTATATAACATATCATAAAGTGTCAACTATAAGTTTAAGTTTTTGTTGAGTTGGTATAGTTCCTTGACATGGTATCAGAATCAATGTGACAAAAGGTCATGGATTGGAATCTCTTTACCCCTCATTAGCTGATGGTTGAGACATCGGAATATGTTATATACTTTAACATGCTTTCTAACACAAGAGTCTTTTTAGCTAGAAGCGTGGATGTAGCACAAACTCTCTCCTTATACCTGACGCTAAATATTTCATTATAAATAAGAAATGGTTGACCATTAACTGAGCTAATAACTTCTTGACTTTAATTAATCCTAATTAATCTAACCTAAAAAAAGAAAAGAAATTTTTTAAAAAAATTCCCACCTCCCCACATCCCAATTACCCCCCTTCCACCAGACTAGACCAATAATCAAAATAGCTAGTCTCCATGAGAGACGTATCTTAGACACAACTCATTAATAATTAATTTCTACTTATCGTGTTCTTAATGCTTACTTACGTTATCCTTAATGCTTACTTATCGTATCCTTAATGCCTACGTTCAATATCTTAAATGTCTACTTAATTATTTTTAATGCTTACTTATAATATTTTAAAAAGTATATAATGGGTCGGCCCAATTACAGTTGGTCTCTAAAAAAAATTTGTGTAACCAAATAGGATTACGTACATACTAGTAGAAGTATATGATTCATGAGTTCTATTAGAAAGATTCATAAATCGTGCATGGCACGAGAACTTTTCTTATGATTAAATTTTTATTTTTTTATTGAAAAAAGATATTTAAATATTTTAGTGTTTTAGGATAGTGGGTGTGCTTTGAGTTAAGTCGTTGAGTTAAACAATAACTTGACTTAAAAGCAAGTTTATTATTCAAGGCAACACATTTGGCTTTTATGGGTTGGGATATTGTTAAATTAGGCTGGACTTATTGTGAATGCTAGCATATTAATGGGGGGACACAAGTGCACACACTTCATAAGCCAAGGAGATATATACCATTCCAAAACCATATGGCAATGGGAAGAAGGTCTCTAATAGCTTATAAAGGGTGCATACCATTTTTAATGTATCGATGTGGGATAACTCATCCCAACAGATATGAACTTTTGAGTGAGACTCGAAGTCGTTGTTTAAGATAACAGGTTCACTTAAATGAGAATCGAACTAAATTAAATCCATGCATTCAAATTTTATAATTGAGAATATTAAGTCGTTACAAGAGGGTATTTTTGAGCGTTTGCTTTTGTGGATTTTCATTAGGGAAACTATAAATTTTTACATATTTGATTAAAAAAACTGGATTATAATTACCGGAAAAAAAGTAAGTAGGTTTATAGTACAATTAGTTAGTAAGTACTCCACCTACAATTGTGTCGGCTTCGTGCTTAGTTGATTGGCATTGTACAAAAAAAATTACTATAAGAAGAAAATGTGGTTTAGCTTAAATAGATTATAAATACTTTATATTTTAATTAATTACTTCCTCTATTTTTATTTGTTCTTTTTATTTACTTTTTGTACAGATTTCAATGCAAATTTAAAAGTTAAATAATCTTAATTGTGATTTTTTAAAAAGTTTAAAAATTTGATATTTGGAAAATATATATTGAAACGAATTTATCAGGAACCCGCATAAATATACTTTTTCATATTAATCAATGAGAAATCATATTCAAAGTTTGACATTAAAATTTATAAATTTTATTTGAGGTAAACATATAAATACGAAGAAAATATTAATTTAAATTTTAAGAGAAAAAATTACATATTACATCCAAACATGAATGTAACAAAAAGTTACTCGTACAAGTTTGATCACTCCTTTTCAAATCAAACATTGTGAGCAAATCGGACAAAAAAGTTTGTATGTTATCAAATGTGTTTTTATTTAAAAAAATCAGATTTCATTATTTTTCGGTGCATTTATTTTAATTAAACATTTTACTTTTAAAAGTATTAACCATATTAAGATCATTAAACTTGCATTATGTAATGCTATCTTTATCAAATCGGTTGGCAGCTAGTATATATTGCTACCTTATCAATCTTATTAAATTAAATATTATTTGATCCTATTATAAACCATATATATACTCTAAATACTTCCATGAGTATCCAATTGATGTGTTAGCTATGATATTTATTAATTGATTGATTGATTGATGGATGAGTATTTTTAGGAGATTCACAAATTTATTGGATCCCTTTGAATTAATTTATATCACTTAATTTGCTTTATTTTTATTTTTGAATAATGACCTACTATTTTCTTTCAATCTCATCTATACATTTTAATTCTCTTTTAATTTTATTCACGCAATTTATTTTCTCTCTTCATTTATTATCACTTTCTTAAATTTTACTCACTTTCTTTTTGATACAAATTAAAGAGAATATGAATATATGAGTATTATTAGACATCAATAAAAAATAAAATTCAATTTACTAACAATAAATTTACTTTAACTTTTTATTAGGATAAATTCCTATTAAATTATCTAAATTTTCTCATATGATCATGATGTTTCAATATACTCATATTTAATTACTCGAAAAAAAAATATACTCATATTTAATGCATTATGTATGGTATGTCCATTATGTTGGAGACTTGAAATGGACCGATATCAATCAACAAACATCCACTACACTTCCTCTACTACTTCACCTATTTTTAATGCATTTTCTTTTTTTATAAGTATAATTTTTAAATTTTTTATGATGTTTTTATCTTTGGAAAATTTCACATGGTAACCTTAAAATTGTCGACTTTATTTTGTGGTAGACAAATATTTATTTAAATCAACATGGTGACCCAAAAAGTAAAAACTATGATTAAATGTTTTTATTTGAAATCAAATGTTATATTTCAAATTAAGCATGTATAATGATATATAATATACCCTTCAATTCATAGAAAAGGGACATGTACTTTTTGACACTAATCACTTAATACTCTTAATTTGTATTTTATTCTTAATCCATAAATTAAAACATAGTCAAGTGAGATCTTGTTTGATTCGTCTCAATGCAAAGATTAATACTATCCACTTTTTATAATATTTTGTTATATATAATAAGAGATATTAAGTATTAAATGAGTGCATTGGATAGTGTGAAAAAGTAAATGTTCCTTTTTCTATAAATTGTAGGGAGTATTATATGTCTAAAATAATTTCTATTTTAAACTATTATTAAGTTAATTTTTAAATGTGAATCTATTTACATTTAAAATTCTTTTGCCTAATATAAGGTTGGCAAAATACATTAAGTTTATTTTGATATATAAGATTTTTCGTATTATGAAAGAAAATTCTATATGTATGACATACCAGCCACATAAGTAAATTTTAACCTATGAATTTTAGTTATTTCAATTGTCCTAATAAGATTTTCAGCCCTTTTATATGAGACCGTCTAACCGTAAGATGAGTCCATATAAAAAATCTATTATGCTAAATATTTTTATTATTGAGCTATTTAATCTAAATATGAAAACGTCTCATATAAGAATTTGTGTAAAATTTATGATGTAGTAATATTCAACAAGAGAGAAGTACCAACACAATGCTGTTTGTGAGGCTCATTAAGGGGAAAAGGACTTAAAGTGTAAGAGGAATAATGGACATATACCTAAACATGATAATTCATTCCAATTCCATAATGTTTTTTAGATAAAGAGTATTCAAAAAATTCAAACACCCATGGGCAACGGTCCTTTCACAAACAAATCTTCGAGTACAATGTAGTTTACAGTTAGAACAAAAAATACACAAAGGTCATTAATATTAGTTCCTTCGTTAAAATATAAATTAGTCTAATAGTTAAAGATTTGTCCTTTCATTCTTGTAATAACATTTTAGTTCTTACCAAAAGTAAATTTAATTGTATCTTAGATGGAGGGCTGAATTCCAGGCTATAAACGTTAGAAATTCCAAAATCTATATCCAAAAAAAATTTGAAAAGTTGATGAGATGGAGGTTATTGCCTACTCTAGCCACCCTTACTATAATAATAGTATCATATAACAAGGATCTGAAGTAAAGACGAATAATTCATACATATACCACTTCAAAAGAGAAAGTGGGGAATGTGATCCAAATAGCAACGAACAAATAATAACCTAAATTTTAATCACAAACAAAGTCAAAACTACGACTAGATAGAGTCATTGCTAACAATGATCTTTACCGACCAACTTTTTAGTAATTGATTATATTTATTGGTCTCCTCAACAAATTTTGGTTGCCGAGTACAGTGTGTCTTCCAAAACAACCAATTCTTATCGCAGTTTGTTTTATATTTCTTCTGTTTTATTATATTTGCACCTAATAATGATATTTTTCTACATAATATATGACCATTAGTTACAAGTATTTCAAAATGAAAGTACTATAACTTCGGTTCAAATTGGATTCATATTCAAATTTTCGAACCCTATAAATCCAAGGATATTGATGTGAAGGATGAATTTTGTATTAGATAGCTCTTTATCTATGTGCAACCTCGTTGTATATTTAATATAATGATGATATATACATACCAATGATATTGGATCTAATAACCCAAATGAATGACTTTGCTTTTACGTGCTATTGGGCGGGCCAAAGTAACCAATCTTTGTTTCCACGGAATTAAATTCTCTAGTTAAAATCGTATACGCAAAAAGGTTATGAGATTTAATAATTATTGGTTGGAAAGTGGAATTACAACATTAATCTCTTTGCATGTGGCTGTTTAAATTGGTTACAATAATGTTTGTATATCTAACCATGTCTAAAGCGATAATGAGTGGTTCGAGAAACCTAAATAAGCTTAGTGATCCATATTTATAATAATTGACTTTTGCACCTACTAAGATTTAAGATTCATGGAAAATTGTTGAACTTAGTGATAAGTATTGGTGTTTGTTCAAGTCAGGTGTATCGTGTCAGTTTAAAAGCGACTTTGTATTTATATTGATTTTTAAATAATTATATATATATATGTTAAAAACTGATTAAAGTCAGATATAATTACAAATTTAGGTAAATATCAGATCAACTAATCTATTTTAAACACCTCTAATAAATTATATCAAAATAAGACTTTGTTTACCGGCTAGGCCCTATCTAATGAATGTGACATGAAAAATATTGGTCTATGTATACATTGGGAGAAAAAATACTCAATCTCCCACTATTCATTTGAATTATATTTACATTATAAATTTTAGATATGTGAGTGTTTTTTGAGTTTTATGTTGTAAATTTAAAGAGATGAAAAAAATACAAGTGCATATATGTAATTGTAATATAATGCATATAAAGTTTAAAAATACGATATTTAGACTCTGATTCTTTTATCAAATGGAATTAATTTAGGTAGTTGTTAGTTTATAAGGGTTATGGTTAGCAAATATTTAAAGAAAAGAAGTTCAAACTACTTCATATGATTGACAAATTCAAACTTTTTTCATGTTTGTACGATATTAAGATATAGGACTAGAGTATATCCTTGTCTTTATATTCAAACTACCACCCAAAAAGACTTTAGTTGGCAACTATTATAAAATAGTTTGTATATATTGATAATCGCCTATTTTTAAATTTATTACATATTTAAAATAATATATTATAAGGAAAAATATTACAAAAAGAAACATCACTCTAACAAACACATAAATTAATGATCAGAGGGACTACTATCATAAATATTTGAAAACTTAAGTAGACCATACATACTTTAATACTTTACCAACAAATTTATATCCAATGTACGTTCTATAATATATTACTTCGTATGAGAAATTCGATGATGATCGGCTTTTAGTTTAGCAATTAAAGTGATATATATACCTTTTATGACCATTCCTCACATAATTTTCACCGTGGCCCACTCGTGTGGACACGGGAGATCCGTGGGCTTGAGCCTACAAATCCACGAGTCAAGAGCGTTGACTTGCACATACACTTGGTGAGGTTCATTATTTCTCAAAACCATATGGTAGTAGGAAGATTAGCTCACCCACTATATATGCAAGTCAACAACCCACTATTTTATCAATGTGGGATCTTGTCTCACATGTGAAGTATTTCCAGCACTCCCCCTCACATGTGAGCCACATCATACCAGGAATCACCTTCGGCTCCGATACCATATTAAGCCGTGACAATTCGTCACATAATTTTCTCCGTGGCCCACTCATGTGGACACGGGAGACCCGTGGGCTTGAGCCTACAAATCCACAAGTCAAGAGCGTTGACTTGCACATACACTTGGTGAGGTTCATTATTTTCCAAAACCATATGGTAGTAGGAAGATTAGCTCACCCACTATATATGCAAGTCAACAACCCACTATTTTATCGATGTGGAATCTTATCTCACATGTGAAGTATTTCCAACAATATATACCTTTTATGAGATCATCACAACTACCAATATTTTTACTAATCAAATAAAGTTTAAAGAACATGTAATTATTTTAAAAATGTCAATTAAATTTTTGAAATTCAAAAAATTTAATAGAAATTAATCATTATAGTATAATAATAAATAAATTGTATTTCTTTTATTTTCTAATGTTTTTCTCATTTGAAATATTTTACTGTAAGAAGAGAGAAATTTGACTATGATTTTTAGTATAAAACATATATAATATATTAATGTGAGATTTATTATCATACACTTTATATATTTTTTATAATGCGTAATTAGGGATATTGAGACTTAAAAATTACATTGAAAATTATGTAAAAATAAACAAGAAAATCAAATAAATGAAATAAGTAATATAAATTTTGTTTAAATTTCATTGAAAGCCTACTAAACACTAACAAGTACTCCTTCTGTTCTCTTAGATTTACATTAAAGAAAAAATGGATGATTTTTAAGTAAAACGTGGACAATGGTAATAAATGAAGAGAAAGATTGAATTGTATAGATGAAATTAAAAAATTATTAAAATGTATGGACGATATTATAATAAAGAAATGGTGAGCCACTATTCAAAAATAATAATAATATAAATTAAATAAAACAAATCAAAATAACCAATACTGTAAATTTAATAGGAGGTAATAACAATTATCTACCCTAAAGGAATCCATTGGAGAAAAAAGCCATAAAAAGTCCAAATGTCACATCCTTACACTTCATGGGCATTATATATCCCAACTATCACATGTAATACTTCACAACTTCCACTTCACTTCCCTTTGTATACTCCCATAAAAACCCGATTTTCAAACACAAAAAAATTATAAAAAAAACTAATGGATTATTATTATTATTTCACAAACTTTGTTACAACAATTATCAACAAACTACAAATTAGTGATATACTCTTAGCCTTACTAGGCTATTTCTTATTCTCTTGCATACATGAAAAACTAACAAACAAAGGCCCTACGTTATGGCCTATTATTGGAATGATCCCCTCATTTGCCCTTCATTTTAAGGACATTCATGAATGGAATACAAAAGCTTTGGAAAAAAGTGGGGGAAGTTACAGGGTTAGAGGTATTTTAGGTGGATTCCCGGGAATTATGGTAGCTGATCCTGTAAAAATTGAGTATATTCTTAAAACTAATTTCAAAAACTTTCCCAAGGGTGTTTATTATAGAGAAAGGTTCAATGAACTTCTCGGCAACGGAATATTTAACTCCGACGATGAGGAATGGAAGGAGCAACGCCGTATTGCTACGTCGGAGATGCATACTAGTCGGTTTGTGCATTACTCTTTGAAAACCATGCAAAGTCTTGTGCATGATAAATTACTCAAGGCATGATACTTTTTGACATTTTTTTTGTTAATTAATTGCAATTTACTCACATTTTACGTACTTTTTAATTATTGAGAATCATGAATTGATTTATTATTAAATGCTTTTATTTTTATCATGATATGAGTTAGAATTAATTTTCTTGCATGTATTATTTCCCGCTTTCTCTCTTACATGTTCGCTATCTTTATCTATAGATTCTAACTTGTGCGGAATACTGAATCGTTGGCTATGGTTATGAGCTAATAACTTTTTACATGCATGTAAGAATGGTACATTTTTATGATATAAAATTCTTAAGAAAAATTGTTTTTTTTTAGAGTTTTATCACGAGTTAAGGTGGTCAAGAATAGAGGAGTCCTTATTATGCAGGAGTATAAGACTGAAAAATGAAATAAACTAAGGATAATATTGTCAAAGGACCAATTTTGATTATCAAAGTTTAATTCTTAATTAAGTTGATTAAAGCACGAGGCATTATCTCATCCAACTTTCAAATTTATAAGTGAAATGTACGAGGAGTATATATGCTACATTCACACTTTTAATTTAAAAGACTATTGTGAAATAGCATCATGATGGAGTATAATATAGTATTATTTTATTATTATAAGATTTATTAATTAATTTAAACTCTTAATTGAGTTAATTGTTTGACATATATGTATTTAGTTGTTATACAACTTGGGCCATAGATATAGCATATACAAATACATTTGACACGTATTTTTTAACAATAACTTGCATGTGTTTTTTTCCTAGTGCTTTTAAGTAGGACGTGTCTATTGTAGTTGAACTATTCATTTCAAGGAATTTAGCCAAGGAGTACAATTTTTATTGTATCAAAAGTAAATTTTTTCATTTGGGAAATTTTTAAAAATGAATTAAGTAGGATAAATAATATCATCAATACACAAGAACAAAATTAGTTTAGAGTTGATTTGACCATTGGATGAAGATGTAGGGAAGACGATAATTAATAAATTTTGTGTTAGTTTTAGGTAAGATGGATGGATGGTGGAAGATGGATCATTAAGGAAGATGAAAGGTTCTAGACACTAATTTATTGGGAAAATTCTATCATAAAAGAGTAATAGCACTAGTATATATAGTTCAATCCACAAATCTTTTTATGACTATCTCATTATTGAATAGTTTTAAATTGAGCTAAATAGTCCAGCTAAAAAAGCATTTATTTTTACGTTTAAAGTACTCTTTTTAATCGCTTGACGTTTAATTATTAACATATTATTTTTAAATGTTAAAATTGATAATTTAGATATTAAAACACTATTTCTTATATAAACATGTATCAACATGAGACATAACATACAAGAGTTCGTCAAAGTTATGTTTTAAATATTTTGATTTAGATATTGTAGGAAAACTCTAACGTTGGTATATTGATGTGCAAATACTAGCACATACAAAACATTTACATATATATTTTAGGCTAGTCTTACGTTTGTTTATTGTTTTTAATCAAATTATTGTATGAGATGATCTTTTTGTGAGACGCATATCATATAGGAGTTAAATAACCCAACTACTACAAAGTATGAGTGTATTAACTCTTTATTTTGAGGTCGTCTCATCGAGAGAAGATCTCTCAAGAGCAACTGTTAATTTTAATGTTATTTACTTTTATATACAATAAAAAAATGGAGTATAATTGTATCATGGATAATTCATTAGGTAATAGAGAAGCAAGTTATATCATCAGAAGATCAAGCAATGGACCTTCAAGAGTTGCTCCTCCGTTTCACCTTTGACAACGTCTGTGTGGCGGCATTCGGTGTTGATCCTGGTTGCTTAGCTCTCGACTTGCCGGAAATTCCTTTTGCCAAAGCATTTGAAGAAGCAACAGAATACTCTCTGTTTAGGTTCTTGGTTCCAGCAGTTGTATGGAAAACTATGAGGTTCTTCAATATTAGCAAAGAAAAAAAGCTTAAAAAAGCAGTAAAAATTGTGCATGAATTTGCTGAAACAACAGTTAAAAATCGTAAAGCAGACTTAAATAAGCCTGGTAAATTTGATCAAGAACCTTGTGATCTTTTATCTAGACTTATAAAGATGCAAGATCATCCTCTATTATGCAGAACTTCCCACACCACAATTTTCTCTGATAAATTCCTCAGAGATTTCTGTATAAGTTTTATCCTAGCAGGACGCGACACTAGCTCTGTCGCGTTAGTCTGGTTCTTTTGGCTAATACATAACCACCCACAAGTCGAATCCAAAATCCTACATGAAATTAACGAGATTTTAGCTCAAAGGATTGAAACAACGAAAGATCAGGATCCAAAAAAAGTTGTCTTCCTAGGAGAAGAACTTGACAAAATGGTGTATTTACAAGCTGCATTATCAGAATCACTAAGACTGTACCCATCTGTGCCAATTGACTTTAAACAAGCCAAAGAAGACGATGTTTTCCTGGATGGTATGTCAATACAAAAGGGTCATAGAGTGTTGTACCATGTTTACGCAATGGGAAGGGTGAAATCGCTATGGGGGGACGATTGCTCGGAGTTTAGACCAGAAAGATGGTTAAAAGACGGACAATTTATAAGCGAGAATCAGTTCAAATATGTTGTGTTCAATGCAGGTCCTAGACTGTGTGTTGGGAAGAAATTTGCTTATACACAAATGAAAATGGTAGCTGCTTCAGTTCTTTTGAGGTATAAAGTTAAGGTAATTGAAGGCCAAGAAATAACTCCTAAAGTTACAACCACTCTATATATGAAAAATGGTTTGTTAGTTACCTTTCAACCAAGACAAATTTCGTTATCTTAGTTTGGTTGGGGAATTACTTTTATGAATAAGGTAACTAGGAACCCTTGTTACCTAGTAGAAATTGGCTTTGTATAACTACATATAAGACAAGGGTGTGTATGTGCAAGATCTATATATATATATATATATATATATATAGGATTGTTTATGTGAAAATTATTATCCATATAATGTATACCTTGTTTTATTGAGTTTTAGGGTAATTAAGATTTACAAAATGTGTAATTAGATAGTACTCTTAAGATGTTGTAAAGCTCATCAAGTTTTAATTTTAAGTTACAATAATAAACTTATTGGCCTAAACTGCACCTACATAAAGGCTTTAGAAGAAGTTAGTACTAATATTCCAAAACCTTTGCCTAATTAGAATTGATCTGAATGAATAGAACATGTAGATTTGATTATGAAAATAAACTACATAATCTTGCCGGTGGAAAGTGGTACTTGCTTCAATTGAAACAAGACTCGATTTTCAATTTTGGGTTAAAGTTGGTCATATTAATATTGGGGTGAACTTGAATTGAACCTTATTCGGCCTTTTCAAGTATGTTCAATTTAGTATGTAGCATATTGAATAAGGGGTCCTTACACTATAACAATACATTCAAAATTAAAAAGAATCTATAATAGATTTTAAATTGTCCATGAAATAGCTCATCTTAATGTTGGTAAATAGAATTCCTATCAAAAGCCAAAAAAGTAATTATACAATAGTTTATTACTAAGAAAAGCTAACAATTTCAATTAATAGGACAAAGTCATGTTTATTTTAATTTTGTTACACACAAAATAAAAAATATATTAGATAGTCTTATGTTAATTTTTCTCTATCACTCCAAATTAAAAATAGATTATCAATACACAATTTTCATAATTGTCCGTCACACATTTAAAACTAAATCTTTAAAATAGTTTCAGTTGAGTCTTTTATATCAACTTTAAATTTGATATATCTATTATCTACTAAGATGTCCCACTCACGTATAAAATGCTAAAATAGGTAGCAACTCGATGTCATTGATCTCCTAAGTTGTCCCATTGAATAGCATATTCTACTAAGCTCTATGACACATGACTCCAAAGTCCAAACTGTCCTTAAACTATAGTGGTTATTAGTTAGGGACATTATAGTTTGTAGGGTAGTTTGATTGACTTGCATCTTAATGGAACAAAGATTGAACAATGAATTCATAGGTGGCATTCTCATCTTTTCAGACTTCAGTGTACAGATGCTACTGATGATCATCCCAGAATGCTACTGAATTCAATTTGTACTTTGCCAATGCTAGCCTTTTACAAAGATACTCAACTCAATTCTTTTAAATTGCACCATTTTGATCCAATGAGATTGCTATAAGGAGTTAAAAGTGTTTCTTTTAAAAAAAAGTGACAATATTTTTGGTTGAACCGGAGAATTCTCCAAAAAAATTAGTCTAGTAGGTGAGAAGCTTATGTAATTAATTTATAAATCTCTCATCCTACTCATACAATCAAAAAGGGACTAGTTATATACTTTACAATGTCCTTAAACTCATTACATTCGACTCAATAAACTGAACGCCCTCTTATTAACGGCCAACTCAATTTAAGCCACCACTCCCACTCTAATTCAATTCTAAAACTATTGATCAAATATGAGAGTTTTGCCCATAAAACTAGCATATTAAGTATTCCCTCAATTTCTTTTTGTTTGTCCATTTTACTTTTTGCACGCATTTTAAAATAAATTTCGAGCCTCGATATCTCTTGGCATTATAAAAAATTGTAAAATTATATATTAAAATTCTTTGCATGAAGACGAATCTAACAAAATCTCACATAAATATATTTTCTCTCTCCTAAAATGAAAAAACTTAAATTGTACAAACAAAAAGAAATGGAGGGAGTATGATATTTCATTTAAACTACAAACACCTCTATAAATAAGTGGTTAGAGAAAATATATAGATGAAATGAAGTGAAATGATAGAGTTAATGTATGACTGTATGACATCGAGAAAAACATATAAGTGATAAGTCCATTGTCAAATTTAAAACTGCAATATACTAAAAAGAAAATTGCAAAATGGAATATCAATAATTTCAAAGTAATAAAGGGAGTTGATTTATATAGTAGGAGAACTGGAATATACAACTAGAATTGATAAAATTGATTGATTTGATTAAATTTTTATTATACAAATTCAACTTCAAAATGTGAAGGTTTATTTATTATTTTTTATTCTTATTGTTTTAGAATATTTTTAGAAATTTTATATAGTTTTTTATTAAAATTTTAAAATTAATTTTATTTGTAATTGTGAATTAAAGAGTGTGTACTCTCACTTGTAAACAATTAAACCTAATTTCAAATAACAAGAAAGAAATATTAACTAAAAACATATCGACATGCTTTTCAGAATTTTATCAAATTCAAAAAGAAAAATTAGATCAATCAAGTCTTAGTCTCATTGAATTCAATTTAAAGTCATAGTCTAATTGAATTCAATTTAATTTTCGAATTGAGTAAAAGTTTAATGATTCGTGTGATCAGTGCAATGCTACCAAAAACCTATATAACTAAAAAATTTTGGCCTAATTTTATTACACAGTAATATATATGAACAATTCAACTACACAATTCTAGTATGCCTGTAGTTAAAAATTTGGGTCTACCCCATAATATGCTCCAACAACTGTTTTAAGTACAGGATAGTGCTGTTTTGCTCTTGACGATTGATACTGTTTCTTAGTTATAAAACTTACAAGCACAAGCAAAACTCGGAATCTCACTTTGCTCTTTAGAATATGAAAAAGGCTTGACATTTAATAAGACTAGAGACCAAAGTTTTAGATTGTTCAAAATCAAATCTTGGGCATATATTAGTTTTTACATAATTTTAAATTCGGTTAAAAATTAGATCAAAGTCGAATTTAATTACAAAATTGTGTTAATGTCTCAGATCTATTCTAAAGCCCTCTTGATAAGAGGGTAACATTTTATAATTTTGCCTACAGAAGCGTAAAGATGATTGATAAATCACAATGTGCTTTAGAGCAACTTAAAGAAAAATGGTACTATTATGTATTCATATTTATTACTACTTAAGATGGTTCAGCTTTGGTGGTCCAAAACCTTTATATGTACGTGCCCCTCTGTGCATGAACAAGTACTCTTGGTTACTTAAATTTGCTACACTACACTCTAAAAGCTCACATTTGAATTTGCATAATATAACAAAATCAAAAGAAAAAAAAATAACATAACATTTCTCAATGTATGTAAAAAATTATAGTTCTATAATTTTAGATTGTACTGAATTACAATATAACGAATTGACTTATTATATCATATGCACTTCTTATTTTTGTGAAACTAAAATTGATGATGATTACTATTCATTAAAGATTAATTGGAAACAACTTTTTGGCTATTATTAAGTTAAAGTTGCGACATCTAATTAGCTTTGGGAGCCACTTAACAATGGAATAAGAAAATTCAAAGAAATCGCACAAATGCGATTGTTCCTTGATTTTGTGTTGCGTAAAAGAGATGCTGCATGGACAGATAGAACTTGTACAAAGAAAAGTGAAGAATAAATAAAACTAAAGCAAAAGGTTTCTACTGCAACAGTGCTTCTTACAAAAATGGCACACTGTATATCTTGCAGTTTGTAAAATCTAGATCTTAATATAGAAAACCCCAAATTTTGGTTTTTATTCTCTTTATGTGTCTTGCTCCAAACAGCAATTTGATTCAATTAAACCCAAAAGCTCTAAAATAATCATATGAGACCAGTCATACTCAGCAAACTGTAGTCATTGGCCAATGGCCTTGAACCAGACCAAAGGTGAAAAGTCTCTAGTTGATTTAGAAGCAGACATTCCTATCAAAAGCATCCTTATCATGCATGATCCTGATGGACGTGAACTTGATTTTGAAATGTTGCTTCGGGTGATCGAAAACATCATGCACTACTCTACTTCATCACAAGTAATTATTTCCTCCACTCATCTTATTTAAATGATTTGACGAAAACATTGCATTACTCATTAGGTGCTTGTTACTTAAGTGGGGAAAAAGCTAAAAATTACAATTATAGCTGCTAACAGATGTATTGCTGACAGATCTTTGATCAGCAGGAAGATACCCTTGATATAAGCAGCATAGTAGAGGAATCAGAAGATCGCTTAGCATACTCGATATACAAGATATCAAGCGAGGTATCTTTCTCAGTATTTTCATGCAAAAATTCCCCCTTTTTCCACCTCTGAAGGATAATAACCACAAATAGGGAGTGGAGCTACAGCGTTTAGGGCTAATGTTAGATGTACGCAACCTTATTCTATTAAAAACAAAGTGATTGTTTTTTATTAACCCTAATTGTGCATGGATTATACTTCTCCCCCGCCCCCTGAAAAAACAAGAACAATACTGCTGTATTGGCAGAAAAATCATAATAGGGTGATTGATGTGATTAATGTACATATTGACAGATACTTAGCAAGTGCTACGGGAATGAAAATGCACATGAAAGTACATTAAGTGTGTTGCACTTACTTGGAAGCTATAGATGGGATGATAAGCTTCTTCTAGCTTTGTCCGCTTTTGCAACAGTCTTTGGCGAATTCTGGGTCATCATACAGGCACAAAGCCAGAATCCTTTAGCTGCATCAATTGCATTACTTAAGCAATACCCAAATAGCTTCAACATGTTTGAACCTATTTTTACAGCATTGAACTCGTTAGTTAAAACTATGATAGAAATTACAAGGAGCGTTTCACAGTTTGAACGTCTACCAATAAGGCACATAGAGCTGCAGGATGAAACTGTCAGTGTTGCAGCTACAAAATCGTCAATATATGTTGCTGCTTATTGGATCATCAGAAGCATTATAGTCTGTGTGTCTCTCATCACAAATTTGAGATCCCTCCAAGATGAGCAAGTGCACCTTCTTGCCTTTCAGTTATGCAGTTTGAATTTTTCAAATTTTTACTACCAGCATGCTAGACTTTTCAACTTATAAAGGAAAATATATTTAAGAAAATGTCTAAAAGAGTACAAAACCAATCTTGAGCTCCAATCATCAGCGTACAATTGGTTTTATACTCTACTGAACCCCGAACTTGTAATTCTAATGCCATGTCGAGAAGGTCAGCTCAAGCAAAAACATAAGCTGATGGTTAGAATTTCAAAATTGGTTTTATACTCTAACTCTATCAATGTCCACGCCACATCAAAATTTAAGACAGACTGATTGTCAAACCTGAATTTGAAAATATAGGGATCCATATTCAATATCTAGCGCTGTATGGGAGATTGCGAGTTTAAGAAGAAAATTAGACGGAATTGGCAATCATCTTAATGCAAAAGTAGATGTCTGCCAGCAACACACAGGTAAGTGCAAATAATGCAGTCCATAGAAATTATTCAGTAAGAAACAAATTTACCATCATTGCTCCATTACCTGGCTCAATATGCAGAGCAGAAGATGCACATGAAGCTTGTAAATGCATTTCAGGAGCCACACTTGAACAATCAAGACGTGCTACAAATATTGTTTGGTCAGAGGAATGACTTGCCACTAAAGCATTCATCTGCGCAAGCCAAGGTTCATCACTCTTAATTTACTCTTATCAATTTTTCAGTCATAAGAATACCTTCACTTTATAATTGTGATTTGTTGGTAGTCCATGCTAGCCAAGCACGGGCACCAAGAAATTCTGCCAATTCCATGCGAAGATTAGACCTGCAAATGAAAATTGTTTGATGGATGTCTTATCATATTAATAATTATTTTGAACTACAGTCATGCCTATGTTACTCAAGCTCGAAAAACTCATTTCTGACAAGGGTACATGTCTAAGTGTCAATATCAGAATAAGTTCCAATCTTTTAAATCCAAAATAAAGTGTCTATGCCTAATTATGTCCCAGTTTCGAAGATCGGACTCGGTATCTGAGATAAATTCAAGAGTCAGAGCAACATAGATGTGTGCAACCAAAGCACTATACTCTAGGATCACTATAGTTCACTCATAACAGGTGAATTCACCTTATTCTAAATAGTTAATGAACCATCTTATAGGTCAATTAAGAACAAAAGGATACTGGTTCAATAAATTGATAGCAAGCTTAATCAAAGGACTCAACTTTGTGGCAATAGGATTTAGAACACTCATAAGCATCAGAGATGTCAATACAAATCTATGATTTCGCAAAGGCATCAATGCTTCTTTCCATAATGGTCTAAGCAAGGGTTTTGCTTCTTGTGACAGGTTGACATCTCCTCACTGAAAAACAAAATTGTTGTACTGTTAATTTCAAAGCCAGAACTCCTGCCTGTTAATGAATTGCTTTTACTGGTTCAACAAACATATGACCATCCTCTTCACAATAATCTAAAACAAAGCTTCGATATCTTATGGGTCCCTATTTCAACTTCCAATAGATGGAGTAACAATGACATAACAATCTTCAACCTTCTGTCGAACTCCTTGCCGTGGTACTCAATTCGACAACCATGGTCACTCAGATCAACAACCATACATTATGCAAAAGAAGTGTGGCAATACCATGAACAACCCATAATGGTTGTCTTGGACCCTACAGGAATGGTTTCAAATATAAACGCTATTGACATGGTATGGATCTGGGGAATGAAGGCATACCCTTTCTCCTTCTCAAGAGAAGAGGAATTGTGGAGAAATGAGAGATGGAATCTGAGACTCTTACTTGACAGTATTGATCCCTTGTTAACCATGTGGGTATGAACCTAGCTCTAACATTTTAAAAGCAGTTCTCATATTTTCACATTTCATTATTCAATGACTTTGAGTGGCTCCCAACTAATTCCACCATGTGGGGTTTGAAGGGTCAAAAGTACACAACCTTACCAATAGGTTGTTTCCAATTGACAGCATCAGAAGCTGATCTGATAATATAACTGTAGTATTTGGTGCACTAACTATAACCTCACAATAATGTCAGGTAGAAGAAGAAAAATCAGTTTGCATTTACGGAAGCAACAAACTTGAATGGGTACGAGAATTCACCACAGAGATTAAGAACATACAAAGCTTAGCAGCACAGCTAGAGCTGGTTTATGTTGGTAATAAAGAACAAAGTGCACTTGCATGCAGCATAGTCTCTGCCATAGAAAGAGAAAAGCTAAGTCACACTCTCTCAATGACCAAGATACTTCTATTTTGGTTGCGAATTCAGAGTGTCAAAAGATCAAGACTGAAGTTCAACCAGAGGACTGACACAGACCAGATTCTAAGAGAAGCAATAACATTGCTGGATACCTGCAACGAAGATAATTGGATGATATTTGGAAGCAGTTCTTCAGCAGATATTCTAAAGCTTCATGTTAAAGAATGGGCCATATTCTCAAGTAGATACCCATTATGGAAAAAGTATTTGCCACAAATTGGATTAGTAGAAGCAATCAGACGCTCTCTGGAACCTCCTACTACTGAACCATGCACCCACTCAAGAGTCACTACATACAACAAAGAGCAAATGGAAGAGACAACATTTTGTGATAAATGTAAGCGTCCAATGAAGAAGTTTTTCATGTATGATGTGGTGGAACAGGCTTCCAGGATAAAATATGATTAACTTTCATAACGATTCAAAAGATTGTGGAAGCACAATGAACAGGTTCATCATGTATCCCTCCTGTAACGATCCCCCTAAAGTTTTCCCTTACAACTACACTGCAGTTAGTATTAAGTGTTTGCGAAGTCACATCATTTGTTGCTCCAGGTTTGTAACATAGTAGTAATAAGTTTCCTCTTTAAAAGCCCAGCCCACAAATAAAATGTATAAACAACAACTCTAGACTTAATCCTAGTTCATGCTGTAATATAGTTTATCACTCAAGTACTATCAAAGTCTGATGCAGAAACTTGAGTCCGAGTAGCATAGTAGTTGTTGCATAATTCCTGAATAAGACACATCCAAGGATGATTGGCCAGGCTGATTGCCACTAAAGCCTAGTCCAATGTTGCAACAATGTTTCACTCAAACACTGTCAAAGTTCAATACAAACACTAAAGCTCGAGTAACATAGTAGTTGTTACATAGTTCCTTGTTAAGCGTGTCTAAGGATGATTGCCATTATGTCCTAGTTCAATGTTATAACATAGTTTCACTCAAATATATCAGAGTTGAACACAAACACCCAAGTCCGAGTCCAAGTGTAAAGTAGCAGTTACATAGATCCAAAATAAAAAGCGTACAGGGATGTTTGCCACCATATCCTAGTTTGATGTTGTAACAGTTTCATTCATACAATCAATCAAAGTTCAACACAAATAGTCAAGTCCAAGTAACTTTGTAGATACACAGTTCCTCAATAAGACACCCAGTTCAACACCATTGCCGCAAAATCCTAGTTTATAGGAGTATTTGTAACCATATTGTGTATAATTATATATCTAGGTTAATGTGAGTCTGTGATTAACTGATTATATTCTCTATTGGAACTCGCTCAATCGATTAGTTGGGAAATAATTCAATTTTATGCTTCAAATCAATGTTTTTAGTTCCTTTCCAGATTATCCAAACTCCACGTCTTTAATTTATAATCTCTACAAATTTTGTTATTTATCATTAGTTTTTTGACATCTGTAATGAAGATTTTGAGCAACTTAATTGTCTCACAGTCATGTTATGTTTCGAATGTCTGTGAATGAATCAATCACAAATATCCACTCTCCAATCAACAAATCTAAACTATCCAATACATCCTCAAACATAAAGGGAAAAGAATACAAAAATCAATCCATTAGTTGAAAATGGCGTTATAAAAAAGCATTTACCGAATTCCAGAACAAAATGCAGTAGAACTTTTACTTCCAAACATGAATTCCTCCATCTAAAAAGAGTGAGAAATTTCACAAGTTAGAAGCGAGGTAGCTGCATTTTCGCAAACCCTAAATTTATAAAAAAGGGGAATGTACCAGCAGACAGGTAACGCGATGAAAGTAATTAGATTAACAGAGTAATCCATTCATCGAGCTGTTTAAAACTGGTCAAAAATTATTGATATATGCTTCGGGAAACTCGAACAACTCTCATCAACAGAGAGAGTTCACCATATGAAGCAACGACAAAAAAAATCGGCATTAATTAGCATATAAATTAGGGTTGTTTGATTGTACAATCCAACTCCAGATGCAAACTATGGATTAAGATGCAATATTTTCAAAAATTGAATCAGTTGGAATTGCAGGGGTTTGATTTACGCTTCCCTTGACACGTTGACCGGATTCGTAATCGCCGGTAAACGCAACGCCTCGGTAAGCAAATTTGCAAAACATTGAAGAACAAGAAACTGTTAAAAAATTAACTGAAAACAAATTAATTGAGAGGTGGAGGATGTGCCCTACATTTAGGGTTTCTGCTTTCCAGATGCAGATGAAAGAATGAATGCGATCAACAAGAGACCGCTTTGAGGCTTTTAAAGAGTTTGGGATGCCGTTTGAGTCCGGCCCACGCCTTCTAGTACGGCCCAGTCCAGGAAATTCATAAAATTTGAAACAAATAAGTTTCCGGACGTCTCATATGTGGTTGTCTCAACTCTTAATATAAGAGCATCTTTACATATGATCTAAAAAAGAGATTATTTTACTATTTTATAACTTTTTTTCTATTCTAAAATTAATTTTTCAATTTAATTTTATTAACAATAACCTCTTTTAAAAAGGTCATTATTCTCTCTTTCTTACTTTAGACTACCCCACCATAATTTCTCTTCCTTAATTTATCTAACATTTATCTTTAATTTTTATAATAATATTTTCATGTACAAAGCTAATATAATTTTTTATTTGATTAAAATAGATTTACTATTTTATAATTTAAAAAAAAAATTAATAAAATTAATATTTTTTTTAATAAATATAGATGTAGACATCAATAATAATTAAGGAAAATTCGTTAACTTCAAATAAAGATTACAATGCACATACATAAAATAAATACAAAAATAAAAAAACTAAAATGATACATTAATTGCATTTCCTTCCAAAGTTTTGCCAAATATTTTCAACCAAGTCATCTTTTATGGATGAATGTGTTTGTCGATCTTCAATATCATCCTTATTTTGAATCCATATTTTTTTTTTTGGGATGGCATTTTTTAACAAAAAAAAGCAACAAAATAAGAAGAAAATATGTAAATATAAAATTATGTCAGAAAATATCAATATGGGTCTCATTTTATAGATCTTGAAAAAATATAACCATTAGTATAATTTTTTAAAAAATATATTAATTTAATGCGAAAATAACCGTTAATTTTTTAACAGCCTATAAGAGCGCGCAAGTGGTATCCGCAACAGGCCGTGTGTCAGGCAGCAATCTGGCATATTTCCCCCGTCCAATCAGAAAGAGACACATGGCAATTTTAAAAAAAAATTGGGTGACTGTTCACATGGACGGGTCACCCATTGACCCAATTGCCCAATCTTTTCCCCAACCCACCTATTATTAGGTCACCATTATAAGCATTTTTGCCATGATTTGGTCATATGACCATTATTGATGCTCTAAGGACCCTATATATGATACAGTCCACTATAACCACATACATGCTGCTTAAAAGCGCTCACATGTAGTTAAAAATATGTCACATATAGCTAAAATTCGTCACATATAGCTTAAAATTGTCACATATAGCTTAAAATTGGACACATATAGACACAATTTAAAATCATATATAGCTTAAATCAATCACATAGAGCTTTAATTTGACCATTTAACGTTTATTATTGATCTCTTTCGTTCTTATTTAATTAAATGAGAATAATAATCTATTAATAAAAAAATTGTATAGTAACAATGATCACTTACACTTTGATAATGATCAATACGCTTTAAGAATGTACAAATAAAATTAGTGGAATATATGTGGAGATTATAAACATTATTACTATATAAAAATAAAAATGAATAAGAATTTTTTTTATCCTCAATTTATGATATAACAGCTAGTCTCTTGAGAGACCGTCTCTTTGAGAGACGTACCTTAAACCCTACCCATTAAAGATTAATGCCTACATATTTTATTCTTAATGTCTATTTACATTATTCTTAATGCTTACTAATCGTATCTTAATGCCTATTTTCAATATCTAAAGTGTCTACTTACATCATTCTTAATGCCTACTTATAATATTCTAAAAAATACATAATAAGTCGGTCCAATTAAAGTTGATCTATCTAAGAGACCGTCTCTAAAAAGAATTTGTGATGATATAATTAAATTGATTTTTTATGAAAACAACAAATTGGACATTTGACAAAGCAGAAATTATTTAGATAATGGTACGTTTCAGTTAGTACGCATATCAATAAGCCCTTATAGCTCAGTGGTAGAGCGCCAGTCTTGTAAACTGGAGGTCCGTAGTTCGATCCTGCGTGAGGGCATAATATTTTTTCTTCCCGTTATCAGTTCATCTTGTGCACTCCTATAGTCCTATTTGATTCTCTTCATCAGTTCAATGACCAATTCTAGTTCAAAACTTTACCCTAAATCTCCCCTCCACTTTGGTTATCTGAACAAATAACCCTAATAGAATTTCATCTTTCTGAATCCCCAAATTCATTATGCTAAATCTCTAATTTTTACCTTCCCATTTTGTCATCAATCACTAAAATGGCTCGCCTTCTACGAGAACTTATCCGCAAACAATCTTCAACTAGATTCATTACAACATTCACAACTCAAAACTCCATAAATCCCTCTCCTCCATTGTTTTTCATCAACCAATCAATTCTTAGTCAACCTAAATTCGACCGTGGAGGTGGATTAAACCCTGAAAACCAACGTTTAACTGAACTCGCCCATTTCAGTAAAATGCAGGTTTACCCAATTTTCTCATTTGGGTTTTTTATGGATCCGAATTTGTCATCTGGTTTGGGTTTATCTCAGCTTATTGGACCTGAAATGGAGCGTCCGAATATGATGTGGGCTGATAGTGTGAAGAGGAAGAGGAAGAGGAAGATGAATAAGCACAAGTATAAGAAGCTTAGGAAACGTCTTCGTCGAAAGACTAAAACTTGATCAGGTTTGTAGCAGTGAAATTACTATCAACTTTGTTAATCTGTTTTGAATGGTGTCACTGATATGATTTCATAGCTTTGTGATGTTCACTCGCATACATTTCGCATTATTTGGCACTAGTGATCAACTTTACCTGCATAAGTAAGTGTAGGAACAAGTTTTTTGTTTGAATTGATCTGTACTTTAATCGAACTTGGAGGGTTTAAGTATGCTATTGCTTGAAGGCATGACTTTGTCTCGACAATTTTGTTTTTAGTTTGTAGACTTAGTTGATGTCAATACAAGAATAATGGTGGTATTATAATAGACCTTCTTGCTGTTGAAAGGAGTATTACTAGATGCAACAACGACAATAGCAATGTCAAAATCTTACTTTAAAGACATGATGAACTCCATGAAGCAAAAGAATAACTCATCAAGATGCTCTTTTGCACTAGCCTCTATGGTTTTGTAGACCCGTTTCCATCTTGCCCTTTCTTGCTTTCTGCTACCCAAGTGATCTTTGGCCACCCTTCTTGCATAGTCTTTGTAGTCTCTGGTGATGAGAAGCTTCATTAAGGAACGAAGGTTTACGTTTTGTTTGGCGATTAGGCGCTACTAAAATTTTGAAGGTTTACGTTCTTTTGTCCTTGTGTGCTATAATTGTGTCAACAAATGGGAAAATATAGGTATTATTGCATGCTCTTTGCTGGTAGCTTTGCCGATGATGCTTTTATATAACCTACAGGTTATTGACGGTCATAAACTCACAATTCATATGTCTAATATAGGCTTGGAGGTTGCTGTATAAACATAATGTTTTTAGGTTTATTTAGTCTTTGTTTCATCTTCCAAGAACTTTTGTATTAAATTAGGTAGTGTTTATCAATGTTACCTAACAAGAAATTCGATCCGATACGAGAAATTGAAATGGAAACAAGAAACGTTAATTTTAGAGTTGGAAATGAATGTACAATTTTATTAGAACAAAATAAAATGAATAAAAAAGGTAAGGAGGAAAAAAAGACTACAAAGAAAAGATAAAGGAAAACAAAGAACAGAAAAGGAAAGAAGAGCTTTGATATTATGGTTTTGGGCTTGGAAGAGCTTTGATAAGGAAAACAAAGAATTTCAGAAACAAAGGTTCAGAAACAAGATTCGAGGGGAGGGTTGATCTGCTATCTGAGTCTTGTATAGGTCAAATCATTTTCCCGTATCTTCAAATTGACGAGGTTTTAAGTTTGATTTTGTGATTGAGAGAAGCTCAATATCTATGTTAGCAGGGACAGAGAATACTTGATAAAAAGCACCCTCCTCGGAAGTCAAGGGCTGCCACTTATTGATCACATGTTATTTCAAATTCTATCCTTGCTGTTGAGATGGTCAGCACTCAGCAGGTTATTCTTCAAGCTTCTTGCTACTATAAAATTGTGGTCATTTTCAGGTCCTAAATCCCTCATTCATTATGAGAAATGTGCTATATCTTAAGCATTAGCTATTTTGCACAAACAAGCTGGAATTGGAGTGAGAGGGGGAGGAGGAGGGAAGGGGGAGGATTGTTCTTTCTACTGTAAGTAATAGCTTTCACTCTTTTGTATGACAGCCATCGCGAACTAGCATGTGCGAAAAATTTCACTAATCAAATATCTTCATTAAAATGCTAGATATCGTGGCTGTCCTCTAGGGTTTGATGAACAAGGATATAATTTTATTTTGTCATAGAACCTCTCTTTGGCTGTCAGCAAAGGCGTGCATGAATCTTAACCCTAGTACCTTTTATTAAATAGGGTTGGGTTTGATGCTATTGGTGTTACACATATTACTAGTAAGTTCTATTTGATTGAGCAACTCCTGATTTGCTAGTATACTATGGGCAGGTTTTTTTTATTTTATTTATTAAAATTTTTTTTTATTGTATACACTTATTGTAGACTGCTTTTTTTTTAGATCGCTACTAAGCTTCATGATGCTTCATAGACTGTACTTTTAGTATGACCTGCAAGACTGGCTGATTCTTCTCTTTGTGCCCTACATTAGTTATTCAGTTTAAGTTATTACCAGCATTATTTCTCTGACATGCTGTTATGATGTCATCGTTATCAATATCCCTTAATCAATGTCTTAAAAATGTGGATGAATGATGACTAGTAATGAATAACTTTTTACGGTGGATGGTACAGCAGGAAGCTAAGGCTCCCTGGATTTTTTAGATTATATTTTAAGAAAATTTAATGGTCTTTGAGGGTATCGGGTAGCATTTATGATAATGAAGGAAGTTTGATCAAGTTTGTTTTCCATGAATTGACCTAAATTAGGCCTTCTCCCTCGATCCATTAAAGGTTTCTTCCAGCTTCCGAGTTGTTGGTGATGTGCTCATGTTTCTTTTGCATGTAACATCAATGATAGTGCTTACAAGCGTTTACGCAAGATGTGTAAAGAATTCTTAATATTAATCACGGTTATTAGTCTTGGGATGTTTTTGAGGTCAGAGGTAAATTCTTTACGTTCCTCACCTAATAATAGGAACTAGGAATCTGTATTATTTAGTACTTTACATAAGCTTTGGAAGCTGCCATTGATCTTTAGTAGAAGCAGTCTCTTTGCCTTGTAGTATTGAAGTTGTATGCTACTGCAAAAGCCACAACTTGGTATTAGCCAGTCAAGTACGACAACACTAGCTTTGTTCTATCATATTGAACAGAAAAGATATCTGTGGAAGTCTTTGCCTTTGGTGCTGTTCTGTTCACTCATCTTTCTAACAGGAACTTTTGTGTGATGCATATTATATCTTTTACCAGAAACCATAAACTTCATTTCTACCCGTTTCTTGAACAATTTTGACTTCTTTCTTCCTTGTGAACTTGTATGAATTCCCGATCTTCTTGAGGGGGAACCTGTTATTATCTTCACTGTGACTCTTTCCATAACATGTGATCTTAATAAAACTTATGCTACTGAACTTGTTTTTCTGAGCTAAACTATTTTTATGCTCAAGTGAACATATTTTTACTCGATCATATTTTTACTTAACTGAACATATTTTGCCCAACTAATATGGTTGGAACACATTTGATGTAAAAGAGTAATCTTATGGTGCTTTGTTTGTGCAAGAGAGTGTAAGGGGTTTCTTTCTTGTGTTCTATAAGTGTGTCAACTGATGGTTAGTTTTAGATGAGGCTTTCTGATTATGAACTTTGCCAAAATATTTTATATCATTGTCTCACAACAATGCCGACCCCGATCTTTTAGAATTAAAGCTTTGGCATTGTTGTGTATAGAAATTTTTGATGGTTATAACTTATAGAAGTACTAGATTTGTTGCTTTTATTGCCAAAGTTTCTGGTTATAGTTTAGACATTAATTTTTAGGCCTTTTTTAGATAAACTTCAAAAGCTGTTTTGGTAAATTAGGCTGAGCGGTGAGCATTCTTGTCAGAATCTGACAGTCTTCTTTTCATACAATTGTTCTTTTGACATTAAATGTTGAGTTGTAAGTTCAATGAGTAAGAGATCTAAGAGATAAGATAGTCTAGGAATTTGAAAGGAATCAAAATTGACGTTATAGGTTACATTAGAAAACTTGTTATAGAAGTTGAAGCCTTGGTGCTGAAGCTTTCTTGTTTCATTTATCCTTGGTGAAAGCTGGAGCGATTCAGGATTAGCGTGCCAGAGTTTTTAGAAAAGCATTGAAATTTAAGCTTTCTAAACTTCAACAGTTCAACTTCCTATTGACAGAATTTTCGAACAATGTATTTTATATCGTTATCTAATCTAGCAGCATTCTCTGTAGCTTGTGGATGACTATTTGATTATAATTTGCGAAAGTCCCAAGTCCATCTATACTTTTCAGTGTTCTTGTTACTAAGTTTGCTTCAGTAACCATTGATCCCTTGTTCCCTGTATGAAGCTTTTGTATTCTAAGCACTCCCTTGTCTTGCGTTGATGCCTCCTTGTCATCATTTCTTGTTAGAGGCTTGTCCGGCATTTCTGTTCAGCCTACCTCGTCATCTTATCCTCTCATGTAAGAAGTTTCAAAAAGAATTTCGCTTGAGATATCAATTTCTAGGACTAATTTTTCTTATTGCCTGATCTGATTAAAACCAACCATTCGTGAAGTTATGTACTCCATATGTAGATTGATTGAACATTGTTTGTTGTTCCTAAACTTTTTTAATTGGCTCTTTTCTATTGCCAAAAACTTGTATCTTTGCCCGCAAAGACTTCCGATCCTTTATATCCATGACCTAAATCATCATCATCCTACCCATTGTATCCCGCTCATAGAAAAACTATGGACAGGGTCTGGGGAGGGAAGGATGGCGGCAACTCATACCCATAAAGGAGAGCGCGGCCAAATGAGTCCCCCGGCTCAAGAAAGATAAAGAGACGTAATTACACGGGAAAGATAAATTAAATGCCTATAAATAAAATAAATAAGTAGTTGCAATTACAAATTTCATGCATTATACAAATTTCAAATTTCAAATTTTTAATAATTGAGTGTGTAATTTGTTTATTTCTTGGTTAGTCCTATTTGTATATATAATAGATCGAGTACTGAAACATATTAGCAATAAATTTATATGCAAATTATAGTGTTTTCGTTGTTTTTGTTCAGGTTTCGATGTATATTACTGTCGAGCTGCCACCTACATTGGGTATACATTTGTGGTTTTCCTTCCAAGCTTCATCGGTTCATTGTTGACTACTCGACTGTTTGCTGTTCTTTCCTGCCTGTAAGTCTGATTCACCCTTTTTTGGCCGATTTTCCTCCCTTAATTTTGGATCTCCTTGTAGATGTGTATTGACAGCCTGACAGGTTTAAATTTTGAAGCCTGTACTCTATTATCCTGTTTGCGTCTTGAATCTCTAGGGCGCTAATTTGAGCAGTCTCGTGTTAGTCCAAAACTCTCAATAGAAATAAAGTAGGGTACACATCTCGATTCTCACCATTGAAATTTCCGGTGAACTTGCTGATTCATTTTCAGATCTATTTCTTAGTGACTTTCTGGTTTCAAAAAATGTTTAGATCATAGAAGTACACTTGCTATTAATCTTACTACCATTTATTTTCCTCATTATGAGTTTGGTTTTGTTGCTATATACTCCCCGTCATTGCATGTAGATCGCTAGGGATGTGCATGCGTTTTGGAATCGCGGGTTTTACATTAGACCCATATTTGACCCTAATTTGAAGGTCTAATACCTCGTTTTTTGGATTCTATTCTATTCCTATGAGTTAAAATTCAAGTTTATCGAGACGAATTTGATGTAACGCATTTTAAAAGATAATGACTGTGAGGTTACATTTTTGGAAGAAAATGCACCAAAATGTATGTATTATCTATTTAAACATAGCAATGTTTAGTTTTTGTCTTATAGATAAGATAAGATTAGACTAATAATATCGTTTTCTTTAAAAAAGATGATCAACTAACTACCAAGGTAGCTAATCTCAACACGGCATTGTACAAAAAGTGCTTGTTATTGTCGAAAAACAACAATGAATATTGATTTACAGCTACTGTTCAACTTATTATATATCATTACTCCAGCCTCCACGTAAATCTAATCCCATATTACGTCAGTATACTTACTCCGTTTCAATTTAATTACAACATTTGTTTTTCACGCAGTCCAATGTACTAATTTAATCCTTAATATCTCTAATTATATATATTAAAATATTATAAAAATTTGATATTAATAATATTTCCAATGAGACGAATCAAACAATATCTCACTTGACTATGTTTTAACTTATAGATTAAAAACTAATCACAAATTAAGAGTGATGAATGAATAGTGTTATTTTTTCAAATGTTGCAACTAATATGGAACAGAGGAAGGAGGAAGGATGTTTGAATATAGATGGCAACCATTTAATGACACATGTATATATTATCGAGTGCGTAATATATGAAATTTATTAGATGTAATATATAAAAATGTAACTTTAAAATATGATATATGTAGTATTGTGATTAAATTTATTAGATACATAATTTTTTTAAAACTAAAGATTAATTAATAATTTTATTTGTTATTTTTGGATAGTTTTATTAGTATGTATATCATGATATGATGTATGGTACTTTTTTGTTTCGCCTACCAACTTCTCAATGATAATTAACATACTAGTATACTCTGCGTTTTCGCTGGTTTGGTACATGAGGATCTGCTCATTTCTGCTGTACCAATCATAATACATAGCCCTTAAATCATGTATCAGCTAAGTCACTTAAGTACTTAAGTGTACGTTATGCTAGAGAGGCACGCAGCAGCAACACTAATGTCTTCGTATAGATGTCTTCATTTGTCTCATTAAATTTGCATTAAAGAGAAAAAAAGTGGCGGGTTGTTGTTTAAAAATAGAAATGACGCAAATTATGTAGAACGAATGAAAATGAAAAATACTGCAAATTCAATGGAACGGAGAGAGTATACTTCATAAACTTTTGGCTTTAAAGTTTCACTTGACATATTGACATATGGTTTGAAAAATCAATGTGACAAAAGCCACATGCCCAGCACAAGGCCTCATATGGCCTGCTCGCATTGCTCTGCTGGTGTACTATAAAGGACTCTCGTTTGAATGGTGTGTTTGATCAATACATAATTTATTACCAGGCGCTAACAATTATCGGCTTAAATTTTGGATGAAATTGATTAAGAAAGAATGTGATGGAGAAAATATTCTTGAAAAATTATTGCTCTTTTCACTTTTTGATAATTGTTTTAGAGTCCCCAGCAGCATTTTTTTACTTTTCTATATGATTCAAATGTTCAAGTTTCATATTCATGGATGTAAGATAAGATCATGATGATATAATTGGGTATTTGCTTCATCAAATCCATTAATTTGTCGTACTTCTATATAATTAAGATCTACTTGTGATTAAATTCATGTACATTGTACAAATTAAAGTACAAGCTAAGGTGCATGCATCCATCTACCATATGAAGTATAATTTAGGTAGTTTGTCGTCCAGCTGAACTATTATCATGTCTTCAAAATATACAAAATATAGTGCAACAATATTTGTTTTATGTTAGATTTCTAAACGCAATTAAACGTGTTAGACAATTAGACTATAAAATATATACTGAGGTCTTAATTATTAGTATAAATTTTTTGTTAAGTTGGTTTTTTGACGAGATATATGAGTCAACGTGACAAGAGATCACGTGTTCGAATTTTATCTATGTCTTATTTTTTCAAGTGTAACATTTAGCACCGTATATGAGAAGGACATAGCATACACCCACACTGCTCACCCAAACCACTTGAAAGGGCGAGTTAGAGATATCATAAGACCCAGTTTATTTATTTATTTTTTTTTTTTAGTTCGTATCTTGAAAAAAAATATATATATACTCCATAAAATATTAATGTATTGATTAATGAAAATCACTCCGACTCAAAAGTTTGACTAAATCTATCACAGTATCCAAACTATAAGTTATAAACCCTAGCCTCCATAAGTCACATTGTACGGATTATCAAATCTTGTGGGATTGCTCCTATATGCTTCCTTCAATTATTAAAATACTTCTTCACCTATTTGAATTTGATATATTTTGGTTAAATTATTATTTTTAGGGGTCGTTTGGATTGACAGCAAATATTTATTGGTAAATAAAAGTCAAATTAGAATAACAAAGTTAATTAGATAAATGATTAAAGGGATTTCATTGTTAGAAGGTAATGAAAAATAGAAAACATAGTATTTTGGGATATAAATTTACCCTAGGGGAGGGTGGGGGAATTCTTTATCTCCTAATGAGGGAAATCAACCTCTTTTTTATTCATCTTTTTTTTATTTTCTCTCATTTTAACTCTATCAAAATTATTTCAATAACTTTATTTGCATTTTTAAATAGCTTTGTTATATTAGTTTGACTTTTTTTATCCCCTTAAATATGCACTCTCAATTCAAGCGAACCCTAATTCTTAAATTTTTATGTCATTGCATGAGGAGTAATTTCAAGAAAACAAAATAACCCTTCTAGAACACAAACATTGACGATATAATTTATGGAATTGGTTTTAGTTAGCTCTTGCTTGTGAATGTATATATTCAAGTAATAGGCTATCAATGTTTTCTTTGACATCACAAAATGATGAATTTTAATAAGACTAATTATCTATCAGAACTTAATTTTATATCACTACCTCATTGATATATATATTTATACTTATGTAGCAAAATGAGTGATATGAAAGGAGTTTTTTTAGCTAGTTTCTAATCGCCTAATATATTTACTAATACTATATAGAATATGTCTTGATGATCCAAAGATTTGAACCTACTTAATATGAATCTACGATTAGTTGTAAACAAAAATGGTTTTGAAAATATGTACAGGTTACAGTCCAGCCATACAAGTCATCCTGCATTAAGGGTCATACAATATTTTTATTTTATTTTAATTACTTATATTTTAAAGTTTGAATGTATAAAAAATAAAGGTGAACATTCTTTGGATGCATGCGCAAGCAAGTAGCAAAGTGGGCATACTTGTAAGCCAAGTTTGGTATTTAGCCACGTTGGTTGTTGAAGTTTACGAGAGGTACGGAAATTTTTATCAATATATATATATATATATATATATATATATATATATATATATATATATATATATATATATATATATATATATATATAATCCAAACAAAGGTCTATGTTTCTTTAACCATTAAAGGTTAAAGTGGTGAGTGGTCCTTGGCTTATTTGTTAGGATTCATATAATATTGCAAACTTCACTCTCTTCATCATGATTATTCTTGATGTATCATTTTCAAAATGTAAGATCATATCATACTATTTGAGTGAGGATTTGATTCACCCTTATTTAAAATTTGATTTGCAATTGTTAACTATGTGTTAAGTTATAAGTTGATGGCCTTGATGTCCTCTAATCTTTTTGTAATGTTAATATGATAAATATCGCTATCGCTAATTAGTATTGATTGTGCCTCTAAATGCAATTACTTATTTTATTTTAGTACTTTAGTAATGCATTTTTTTTAATAAACTTTTGTAATGAATCAAGTAATGGTAATTAGGAAGGAAATACGTCATGCTTGGACAATATTTAATGTTTTGAGTTCCCAAAATTATGGGTTTCTTCCATAATTAAGTTTTGTGAACAGAGTAGCTAAAATTGAAACAGACATATACATGCCCTAACAATACTGTTAATTAACAAAATTTATGTTTTATATTAATTCATTTACCTATGGATACTAATAATATGTGTTGGGTTAAGCTGGTAAAATTTTTCTTATATGACAACAATGATAAAGGTTTAATCCTTAATATGCACATTTTTGTAAAAACTATTTAGTTAATATTTGATTTTGTTTTGGATACACCCTTAAAAATTGACATAATTAAACTCCAAGATTAATGATTCTCCACGTTGGTTGTTCAAGTATATACGATAAGTACGGAAATTTTCTGGACTAAATATAATGTGAAGCCTAAACGCAATAACAAAGGTGTGCCTTTCTTATTTGATTTTGGCCATTGAATTACCTTCGTCTTTTTCTTTTTTCCTTCACATTTTAACGCCACTCCTTTTTAGTGTTGTCTTATCTTACAAGTTACAATTTGCAATGCACGATTTGGTTTTATTTTATTAGTCAACAATTTGCATGAATATTCATTTAAACTTATATATAAGAGGATGTTATAAGATGAATATAATGACCTACGAATAAAGGAGTGAAAAAAGAGATTTTTTTTTTCACAAGAAACTTGTATTGTATGAGACCGTTTCACCATACGGACTCGTAGAATTAGCTTATTTTTCTAAATAATCACTTTAAAATTATAAGTGATCCCTTTAAGACATTAAATATACATTAGTCAGCCCAATAGTGATGATCTTACTATGAGATCGTCTCATTTAAAAATAATTTGTGTAAAAAAATTTTCTTGTTATAATCTATAATTTAATGCAACTTTATTTGACATGAAATTATTTTTATGATTAAAAATAACATCCATATAGGAAATTAATTACATGCATGCTATATATTTTATTGGCGTTACATAAATTAGAATGAGATCGACTAATCCAAATACTTTATATGTTTATTATAATTATAATTAATAGTGATATTTTTTAATATAATACATATCACAATTAATTGTATATATTTCGGATAAAAGTAACTAAAAACATGTGGATCGGACAAGTTGACTGAAAACTTGGGATATGATTTTTGTTGCAACACTATAAAGTGATAGGTAATAGAAGTATGATTGAGTTTCAGATATATTTTCCTAAATCTTGATATGGTACAGGTGGTACTTGTAACACCCGGCTCAATCGAATACCGGTGACTACTCATGTAGACTGTAGACTAGCCCACAGATCAATACAACTCTTTTCAGCGTACTTTGGCCTTATTCGTGCGCACCTAAAAAAACTTTTCAGAAGGTCACCCATTCTAAGATTGCTTCTCACCAAGCATGCTTAACTGTGGAGTTCTTAGCAAATGGGCTCCCGTGAAAAGAAGATGCACCTTTTTGATATATAAAAACATATTCACGTGAGATCTTGATAGATTCGCTCAATATATATTTTCTAAATATCAACTTTTTAAAATATTTAAAAAATCTCAATTTAAATATTTGACTTTTAAATTCACATTGAAATCTACGTTAAAAGTAAATGCAAATAACAAATGAAAACGAAAGAACTATAAAAAAAAAATATAAGTAGAAATATTTTAAGGAAAACAACAAATAAAATGATAAAAACAACAAATAATATAAGTAGAAATATTTTAAGGAAAACAACAAATAAGATTAATAGAATTAAAACATCAAATACGAAAGAAGAAAGTACTAAATTGTAATAAATAACAACACTTAAGAAGAAAATGATCAAACATTACGTAATTAATACTAATTAAACACAGCTGAAATTTGTCGGTGTCACTAAGAAGCATGTCTCTTTAGATTTGGGCATACGCCACTAATCAACCACCTTCTTGATTGTCTCTATGTAAAAATCAATAATAATCTATAACTTTATAAATTAATCAATTTGATGGGGAATTAAGACTTATCATATCATTTGTCATCTTTTAATTTCTACACAAAAAGTGCGGAAAACAAGCAAAGTCATATTTAGATGCCTTGGACTTGGCCAGACATGTTTGTCGTCGGTCTTGTATTAATATACTACTAATTCTTGTTGATTGTTCATGTCTTTGGCCCTATGTCGTTTATTTCATCATAATTCATTTCATTAAATATTTTTTAAACTACCTAATAAAAAGTACTTCTATTAACAAAGACAGTTGTGAATTTTATTAAATAATTTTTACAGATGATCAACTCAATTAATAAAAACTAACGTTATGTACATATATGAGTGAAAGATAATTTTAGTTTCACATTCATTTATGACTCAAGTTAATTTTTTATCATTTTATCATATAATTTTAGAGTGAAATTCCATTTGGATGAAAGAGATGAAGGATTGTTCATCGTTTGTGATCCTCCCCCAACAATAATAAATTGTAATTATTTGATTGAGTGTATGGTTTGGTAGGGTTGTTTAAACTACTAACTTACACCAAGATCGTATTGGTGATTTACTTATATATAACTTTAGTCAAGAGAAAATTTATCCCACATTAGAAAAAAGAAAAAAAAAAACTTTGGTCATGAAAAAATTTATCCCACATCAGAAAAAAAAAAAAAAGAAAAAAAAGAAAAAAAAAACTAGTAGCTTTGAATCTATAACTTTAATAGGCTTATCCATTATCCAATGTAAGAAAAACAAGGCCTAAAATTAGTACACCATCACATTTTGTAAACTCGGAAATTCTAAGAATATGATAAAGTATTATCTCTAGCAGGAATTAATTGCTAGAATTGCATAGTAATTCATCAATTGATATATTTATTTTGTAATATTTATGTATAAGAACAAAATTAGTAAAATGAGGTCATGTTTAATTTGTATAAATAATTATTTAAATAATGCTAACTTTTTATAATTTTTAATAATTTAGTTAAATATATTAAATGATGAAAATAATAAACTTAACGAAAACAAAAAAAGTATAAAAAATTACTTCTATTAAGTATAATTATAAACTACTATAAATACAGTAGAACTCAAAAAATTATACTAGTCAATAGTAGAGTTATACAAGTATTATTTGTGTTGAAGTAATATGACTATATAAGTTTTCAAACTACTAAAGTTGACGAGTAACAAATTAGTACTCTTTGGTTTAGTTTATTAGTCACATTTTCACCAAAAAAAAATCTCACAATTTAAATAAAAGTGTAATCAATAAGTTAAATGGGGAATATATAAATGTTCAAGATGACCTTGACTTTGCATGACTTAATTTAGCGCCAAATTGGGTTACTTTAAAGTTGGGCCATTGGCCCATTGTAGAAGCAGCTTTACATAGCTAAAGTTGGTCTTTAGTCGTAGGCGTTTTTATAGGACCATGAACATTGAACACCGAACAGGACCAGATATGAGATTAGTATACCCCATTTGTCATCGTCTGGGAGTAAACTACAGTTGTCTAATGCTTGCCAGTTTGGCACCTTTTTTCCGCCACCAATAATCTATCTTTCCCTCGAAACTCAGCACTGCCGGTTATGTGCCAATTTTATATTATAGATTTTTTAATTTAATTTAAGGAAAAAATAAAATCAAAGTACTAGTTTTTGATAAAATCTCACTATTGATTTAACTTTTTAAAAATAC
Source organism: Amaranthus tricolor (assembly GCF_026212465.1). Classification (NCBI taxonomy): domain Eukaryota; kingdom Viridiplantae; phylum Streptophyta; class Magnoliopsida; order Caryophyllales; family Amaranthaceae; genus Amaranthus; species Amaranthus tricolor. The sequence goes on along the minus strand of NC_080049.1, from coordinate 35,213,001 downwards.
CAATATAAAATATTAAAATTTATTATGAATTTATCAACACCGTAAAATATTACTCCAATTTTTATTGTAGTTCACCAACATATTAGTTCAAATTTTACCATGCCAATTAGGGGTATGTAAAGATATCCAAGTCAAATCATTTCAGCTAGAATATTTGGGACAAAATGTTGTATAGGACAGAGTGTGGGCCCTTTAAGAAAACTTTTGATTATAAAATGAAAGTTACAAAAATGCATATGCTAAGGTGGATGTGCGGTAACACAATGATGATATGAGCAGAACTGGGAGTCTAGAAAGAAACTAGGGGTTACCCCTATATCTATAAAGATGCGTAAAAATAGATTAAGATGGTTGGAACATGTGAAGAGAAAAAGTTTTGACGCCCCCGTGAGAAGGATCGACATTACATTGGAAGTCAAGGATGACATAAGAGAATGTGGGAGGAACAAATAAAGAATGACTTGCATGACCTACACCTCTATGAATACCTGAACAAGAATAGGGGCAATTGGAGACGCTTTATCCATGCTTTAGACTACTGATACTCTTTGCAAAATCGTATATTGGGATATCTGGTTTTTCTATTTTTATATTTTTTTATTAATTTTTGATTTTAAATTGAAATAGAGTACTTTAAGTACAAAAGTGGATGTTTTAATATGTTTCGTACTTTTGTTGTGTTGTTTAGTATTGCGTGAGACCATCTTTTTAATGAAAATTTTAGTTCTTTTAAACATTAATTAACCGACCAATAGAAAAACGAGTTTAATTTGTAAACCCTGGTTTGAGATGAGAAGAAAATGTGCTTTAATGTATTCATAATGTTACTCAAATCAATTAGATGTAGTTCAATCTTAATTTCATACTCTTTTGGTAAGTACTATGTGTTTCCTTTTAATTTTCATCACTTTACATATTAGTTTGTCGCATTAATTTTGTACTCTTTTTTTTCTGAAAATGGTCTTATTCTTATTTTTTAAATTTTATTTACAAACTTATACCCTCTGTCCATTTTAATTATTCAAATTTATCATTCATTTTTTTTGTTTTATTCTACAGATAAATTCCTTTTTTTTACATAGCTTGTGTGAAATGAAAGGTATATAGGAAGTATTTCATAGTTTATCATGGTTAATGTGAAATAATATAATCTTAGAAAGAATGGTCTTCAACATCATTTCCAAGCTGTGCATGAGTAAGAATAAAGTATGAGTTGACAACTTACAACTTCTATGTGTAGCTACCAATGTTTGGTGTTTTGAATGTTACAAATGGTATCAGAGCAACTATTTCATCTAATAAAGTAGATCCTTAAAGCCTAGTAGAGACCGATTTGTAGGTGATATAAAGATGTTATAGTTATAATATTGTGTTAATGTATGGTTTTTGGATAAGATCTAAAGAACAAAACTTTTCAAGAATTAATAACATTATGATCAATGACCTTTTAAAAAGTTTTCTAAAAATGCACAAATAAATATAAAATACACAAATTAATTTTTTAAACTATTACATGTGACATTTGCTAATACAAATCAATTGTAAATTCATAACAAAAAATCGTTTTAACAAACTTGGGTTGTTTTTTTAACGTGAATGGGCTGGTAGTAGTAAACAAACTTAAATATTTTCCATACATATCAACATCATAAATTCTTACTTGTGACCGTCTTTACAAAAGACGTCTCAAGATTGGGCCAACCAATTTTTAAATTAAAAAAAAAATTAACTAAACTTTCTAAACAATGCTTTTAAACTTTTGTTTTCGGTTTTCCTTTTTTTTCTTTCCTGACAAAACTACTCATCTTCCTCTCTCAAACTCCATTTGTGGTTTTCAATCTCCATCTTTCTCTCTCAAACTCTATTGTTGTTTATTCTCTATTTATCTTCTTCAACATTTGCAAAAACATCAAAGTTATGTATTTATACTTCATCATTTTTGTTTTTAAAGCTTTCATTTTCATTTTTTTTGGGTTGATTGTGATATATATTAGTTGGATTTACAATTTTCTGATTTTTTGTTTAAATTAAGTTTCATCAATGTTGTAAATAGTGATGTTGAAGAAGACAACAATGTCTATTGTTTGGGGAAATTAATTAAAATAATTGTGGTTATAACATAATATATTGGGAGTTATAACATAATATATTTGAGGTTATAACCATAATATATTTGGAGTTGTAACATAATATAGTTGGAGTTATAACAAAATATATAATTGCGGTTATAACGTAATAGATTTGGGTTTATAACAGTATATATTTGTGATATAATACTACAGAATTGATATTATAATAATATAAGCAAAGATATTATGTTATAAAACCTCAAATATATTAAGTTTTAATTCCAAATATATTGAGTTATAACCTTAAATATATTATGTTATAACCACACATATATTATGTTATAACCCCAAATATATTATTTTATAACCTCAAATATATTATTTAAACCCTAAATCATAAAAATTAGCCATAATTGTCATTTTCAACATCACAGTTTTCCACCACTGATGAACTTTAATTTTTAAAAAAAAAATTAAAAAATCTGATTTATTACTAAATGATGTTTTATTTTGCTTAGAAATAGACTATTAATCAGAAAAGTTTTTATCTTCCAAAAAAGAAAGTAGTTTTCTACAATTTTTTAAAAACAATATTTTTTTTAAATTAAGATATTTTCTAAAGAAGAAAACTAAATTAGATTCTTAAGAGCCTTCTTTAAAAAAGATGATATCTCAGAGAAACCTTATATCAACATTCACACAACTCAACGTAGAACCATTTATGTATCGGAGGAGTGGTCAATTTACCCGACTTATTTCCATCACTAAACAAGTTACAGACTTACAGTACATATACCGCTCTATCATCTTCACCATTCTCCCCCACCCCATTTCTCAGTCTCTTCCCTCCACGCTGGCACCTTCTTCCACTCTCTCAATATAAAACCCATCTTCCTCCCTAACCTCACACCGCACTTTTCTTCTCCAAACAAAAAAATGACGCTGAAATCTCGAATTTCTCTCTGCATAACCGCCATTAATTCCGATGATTCTAACCCATCTCCATTTACAACTTCACCTTCCTCTAATATCACGAGCAATAGCAGCTTAACAAGTCATCTCTCTCTTCAAACTCTTCCGTCTGTTCCTTCTCTTCAAACTTTCTCTCTCTTCGACATTACAGCAGATATTACCCTCACTCATTCTCTCTCCTCTTCTCTCTCTCTACCTTCTTCCATTTCCTCACTTTCTCTCTCTTCTTCTTTACTCTACGTTTCATTCGGCCACCAAATCAATGTCTACGATTATTCATTGAGTTTTTCACTACTTGAAACCTTCAATTCTAATGGAGATTCGTATGGCACCGTTAAATCTATCGGATTCTGTGACGGAAAAGTTTTTTCTGCTCATCAAGATGGAAAAATTAGGGTGTGGAAGTTAACGGAAAATGATAAGCGGCGACGCCATAAGTTGGTTTTAACTTTACCGACTTTAACTGACCGGTTGATCCGGTTTCCGGTTCCGAAGAATCACGTGGAAGTCAGACGACATAGAACGCGTCTTTGGGTTGAACACCACGACGCCGTTTCAAGCTTAGCTGTTACAAACGGAAAAGTCTACTCCGTTTCTTGGGATAAAACGTTGAAAATTTGGTCACCGTTAAAAAATTTTCGGTGTAAAGAATCTGTGGCGGCACATGAAGATGCAATTAACACCGTAGTAGTTTCTTCCGATGAGATTATTTACACCGGGTGTGCTGATGGGCGGATCCGGGTATGGGGTAAAAAACCCGCCCCAAAAAAAACCAATAGTAGTATTTCACAAATTGCTACATTAGAAAAACATAAATCAGCTGTAAATGCATTGGCGTTGAATTCTGACGGTTCGATCTTATTCTCAGGTGCTTGCGACCGTTCGATATTGGTATGGGAGAGAGAAGACAGTGGGAAGTATATGGCTGTAAGTGGGGCCCTTAGAGGTCATGATGGGGCCATTTTATGCTTGATCAACATCGGTGATTTTTTGATCAGTGGTTCAGGTGATCGGACGGTTAGGATTTGGCGGCGTGGGTTTGAAGGAAAGTTCTGCTGTTTGAGTGTATTGAGTGGGCATAAAAAGCCAGTAAAGTGTTTAACCGGAAAGATGGAAGGTGATGATCGAATTTTATTGTTTAGTGGTGGACTTGATGGGGAGATTAAGGTTTGGAATATTAAAATTAATTACTCTAGCAGTCATATGTTATGACATTATATTGTCTCAGTTTGATTAATTATAGGCTTAATTAATTTTTATTTAACTTAGAAAAAATTGCGGGAAAATATCAACTCTAATTTTTCGATGTTGATTAGACTCCAGTATGAATTGATCAAAGGTGGAATAATGGGTATCTACACATCCTAATGTTGTCTCATTATTTGTTATTGTATTGTTTGATTTTATTTGTTCACGTTAAAAGGTTGTAAATTAAAAGGGATGAAAAGAAAATTAATATGTAACATTTTAAGTAATGGGATTATTGGTTTGATTTCATACATAATGTTATTAGTTTTTTTTTTATTTATGGTTTAATTAATAGGATTATTGGTTTATTTATTTTAAGTAAGATTGTGGATAATGGACTAGACTTTGAATCTAGTATGTTATAACATTATTTAGACAAGATTTTGATATAAATATTTACAGTGTAAATTTTCATGAAATATATTATGTTATAATTAAATAAATTTATTTGTTTATAATTTTTCATTATTATTTAATATCATACATTTTTAAATAGTAATATTATTTTATAAATTAAATAAGATGATTAAATCTAAATAAATATAATCATCAAACTTAGTAAATATTTTTCAACCAAAATTCTATTAAATAATACGGATTACTAAACAGAATATCAATGTTTGTATTTCCTTTGTACTGAAATCATAGATTGAGATTTGAGATAATAATTTGATGTCGTTTAATGCTTGGTTGTAAGCAACTTAATTGACGCATGACATTGGAAATGAATAAGAAGTAACGATACAAATACAATTTTGCAACTTGGAAGACCTGACAAATAACTCATCAATGAGAATTGAGAGGTGTGGTTTAGTATGGAAAAAGTAATATTGATTAAAAAAGTGGATTTTAAATAAAAATATTTAAAACTATTTTTTTAGATATCTTCAATTCTAATGGGATGAAAATATATGTATGAGATACACATATTTTTATAATTGTATGATTGTATCCTTAGCTTACTATAGAATGTAGAATGTATGAGATAAACTGGATTTTAAATAAAAATAATAATTTAAAACCAATGGGATGAAAATATATGTATGAGCTACACGTATATCTGTATATTCGTATGATAGTATACTTAGCTTACTATAGAATGTAGAATGTATGAGATACATCATTACTGAAGAAAATGATGTAGAAAATGCCAATTAATTCATCTAAGATGTAGTAATATTGTTGATGTGTTGTTGATTTTGCATCAAAATTGATTTTTACATGTTTCATACTTTTACAGCTATTTTTGTGAAAGACTGTTTCTCATAGAGACGATTTTAAACCAAAAAACTCACATTTTTATTTTCTTTTTAATTTGTATTAATTAGGCTATTTAGCCCATATCTTTAATGAGTCTTACGAAAAGACTGTTTTTATCAACAATTTGTGCTAATTTTATTATTATTATTATTATCATATATATATATATATGTATATATATATAATATATATATATATATATATATATATATATATATATATATATATATATATATATATATATATATATATATATATATATATATAAACTTATCTTAATTTGACTTTTGTATATTTTAACTCATAATTTTCATAATAAATACATTCAATTTTATATGTAAAAACATTTTGAAATTTTGATATTATGAAATTGATTATCTAGAGGAATCAAATAACATCTCTTTTAATTAACTTTTTATAAGTAGTGAAAAAATCAAAACTTTATTTCTGAATAGTTTAAAAGTCACAATAATCAATAGAAAAACCAAGAAAATAGTAATAATTAATTAATTAAAAAAAATACTATATAATAATTTTAAGGGAAATTCCAAATGGTAGCATCGAACTTTCATGAAATGCCAGTGGTAGCAATTTTGTAAGATTTTTTCACATGTAGCATTGAGTTTATGCATTATCTAATTGTCGTAGCATTTTCCGTTAAATTCTTGTCAATTTCCGTTTAATTCACCATTTTGATGTTTTTACCCTTATTAAGTGTTGGTTCTTGTCTTTGTAATTTGTCCCAAGTATATGAGAGCGTTGATAAATTAAATGGTGAATTAAACGTTAAAATGTTGAATTAAACATTTGAGAGCATAAAAATAGTTTAGGCCAAATTATAAAGACAAGAACCAACACTTAATAAGAGTAGAAAAATCAAATTGGTGAATTGAACAGAAATTGACAAGAGTTTAACGGAAAATGCTACGGCAGTTAGATAAGGCATAAACTGGATGTTATCATATGAAAACATCATACAAAAGTGCTATCACTGACATTTCATAAAAGTTCAATATAACAATGTGAAATTTCCCTAATTTTAAACATACTAGCTAATACACATTAGTAATGAATTTTTGAGCAAAAAGTAAGAAAAATTTGCAAAATTAACAAAATATTCTCATTTTATAATAACATGAAGCAAATCAAGAACTGTTGCTTAAATGTTAACAAAATCAAAAACTCAATATGATTTGGTAGTGTTATTTATATATTTAACAACTCTTAATATATTTTTTTAATCACATAATTTGAACTATTATCTAAGCACAAACATATATTAAGATTCTATTTACAAACTCTTACATACAAAAAGAAAAATATAGCATATGACTAGAAAAAGGTGGCAATAATTTGTATTGTATTTCTTATTTATATAAATTCATACATGATATTTGCTAACAAACTAAATCAATTAAAAACATTATTTTTTTTAGTTTTATCATTAATAAAAATAATGTTATATCGTTCTAACCCTCCCAAGTCAGGCCGTATTATTTAATAATATTAAGATAATAAAATATTAAATAGTTATTATCACTAGATAATAAAAATAATGTTCATAAATACTTCCAATAAAAGGGTTTTAGGATGATTTTGGACTTACCAAACAGTGCATGACATAAGCAGCAACGACCAAGACGTGTTTGTAAATATTGCATTGGTTGGTTCCAATTAATTTTTTTTATTTAAGTACATGTTAATGAATTTTTTCTATTTTTATTTTTAGACTTAATCTCACTCAATGGCTGAGTTATATTGGAGCCCATGGGTCACGTGTTTTTAGGCGTTTTTTTTTAAAAAAAGTTTCAAAGTAGATTTTTCTATTGGTAAAAGTAAAAGTGTAAAATTAATACTGAAGTTTTTTGATGAAAAATACTCCCTTATTTTAGTAATTTATTCTTATTTATTTATTTAATCTTCTTTTTTTAATTTGGTCAGTCGCTTTATTTTGTTCAATTTCCTTTTATGGTATGTTGTATTTAAAATTTTAGCAAGTAAGGGTAAAATAATTGTTTATTTTACAAATAAAACTCTGTCAAAATTTCATCTATTAGTTGATGCCCCTTGGGACTCTAAACCCTAAATCTGTCACTAATCTCACTGCTTTTATTCTTTATAATTTGTCATTATTTCTAACATTTTCACTATTTTAACTCAATAATATAACTAACTTCTTATTCTTCGTGCTAAATAATTTAATGAGGCTAATTTATTTATATCAAAAAATAAATGTTAATTTTGAAATAGATCATTATTCGTTTTTGGTGGTTTTCTGAAATAAACAAGCTGGTGATGTTACCGTACCCTTTGAAAATAGGGTTGGTCTTTGATGTCATATTAGAGAAGGATTATACTACACACTACACAGCATGTGAATACTTCAGCCTCATCCTGGAACACTACATTAACTCGCCCACAGACTTCCAACATACTGCTATGAATTTCCTGAATGAGTATACTTCCTAATTTTACAAAAAAAGTTATGTATAATACTCCTTATTAAGGAGTTTAATTTATAGGAGTATAATTAATTATTGTATGTTTTTATGCTTTATTAACTTATTTATTAAATTATAAGGTAGATTGTGAGAAAAAGAAAATTAGAGAAAAATGAATTTTAAGACCTTATTTGAAAAAATAGCTTTGCAATTAAATGAGACAAGATTTAATTCTATTAATAACTTTATATTTATTTATACTATGTACAATTAATATTGTGAATTATAGGCATCTTGCACTCATAGATAGGTAATGAATGATGTTATCATTTGGTGTTCTCATAATATACTCGTAAACTACTAGAATTAAGTTCTATGTATGGATAAACTAAAAAAATAGTTATCATACACAAAATTATTCATTTATTTGCATCCACATATTTTTTTTCTTTCTTACGGGTCAATTCTCATAAAAGACTATTTAAAACAATTAATAAAATAAATTTAGGTTTTCATGAATCATGACTTATAAAATATAATTTTTATCAAACATAAATTTTTGTGAGAAATGGTTTCTTTGAGAGACCATCTCTAATTAAATCCGTCTATAAAAGAAAATATAGAGTAAAAATAGACATTAAATTTTAATAGACAGCGTTTAAGAGAAAAGAAAGATGGTCTCTTAGGATAAAAACATAATTTAATAGAATAAAAGAGTTATTATTTCTAAATTACTCATGCAATGCGAGAATCAATCAAAAATTAATTATCCAATACAACTAGCATTTTATTGGACTACTTGGATAATAAAAATCATCCTAATTAGTAGAATATTTCACATAAATCAATTGTCCATAATCTATAGGTACATTTCTTCATCAATTCGTTCGCTCGATAAATAGTAAAATTCGACAACAAATCTAAGAGTCAAATTAAATCAGATTTAGTGTCAACGCTAATTGCCAGCATATGATTGAGAAAATACGAGTTGTACATATTTTATATGTATCACCATCTTTAACACATCGATTTACGACAAACCATATATATAACTTATTGTGTAACTTATGTTTACTTGATTATATGTTGACATTAACAATACATTCAAACCAATTTAACAATAAGTATATTTTATTTATCTATTAATAACGGATGGTCTATTGAATTGGTTAAGTTTTTTCTTTTGAAAACTAGCTAAGGATATTTTAAATGAGATAATTGAGGAGGCATAAAACTTGGTGCTTATGTAAAGGCCTACTTGTTTGATTAAAATAAGTCTTAGCCAATTATTGGAAAATGTTACCGTCACAATTTTTGTAGTACTAGCAATAGCAATATTGCAACGCTCATGTGAATAATAATTAAGTTAGGTAATTAGTATCTTCATAATTATCAAATTAATACAACTTGCATTAAAAAGTCGAAACCTAATTAATTTGATCCAAAGATTTCATAACGTAACATGAAGATTTCATTGAACATTTAAGGTTTAGTCAACAAACTATTATAAAACGTGGATATTAATAATCTTTGTATTTAGATGAATCAAACAAGATCTTACTTGATTATATTTTAATTAATAGGCTAAGAATAAAATATAAATTAAGAGTAATACGTGAGTAATCTCCAAAAGTAAATAAGAATAGATTATTACATAAGAGAAATAAATTGTGAGACAACGCTCCCTCCCTCGCTAACTAAGTAACTAAGTTCCGCCATTAGTTATTAATCAACATCTTAATCCTATATACTGATTACTGAAAGGGATTAAGTCATAATCCGAACTTATTTTAATGCATAATGAATGATTAAATAAGTTTACCGTTAATCAGTTATTTATTGGACCATTAGCTAAAAGTTTTACTCCATGTTATATTACTTGTCTTTATATGAATACATTATCCGTGATGTATGCACGATTAATGTGAACGTGCTGTAATCAAAGCACCAAAAGCTTGTTTTATTAAGTAAAATAATTAATTAAATAATTAAGAGTGAGATATACATATTAATAATGTAAGTCAAATATAATCTAATGTACTGATGCTAATTATGTAGGATTTTCCTGTACCACCTGCGACGAAACTGGGTTACTTAGCAACGTAACAGATTAGTGCTTTCTACCAGCTAATCGGTAATCAGTATTCACTAATCACACATTAAATTATTAATAATTGATAAATCAACTTGCATATTAATTAATTCACTTAATTTTGTTTCTACAACTAGTTGTTTTTTAATTTTTTATTTATTTTTAGTCACATGATAGGTTGAGGGAAAACAAAAATTAGGGAAAACGACAATATGTACTTTCTCCGTTTTTTTTTTGTTTGTCCGCTTTACTTTTGCATGTATTTTAAAGCAAATTTTGAGTCTTAATATCTCTAAGTATGCATCATCAAAACTTGTAAAATTATATAGTAGGAGTATTAAAAAATTTACATCAAGATGAATCTAACAAAATCGTAGATGATATATTTCATCTTCAATATATACCTAAATAATCTTATTTAAATTTCTCTTTTCCAAATGCTTCCTTCGTTCTTATTTAGTTGTAATATTGCCTTTTGACACAAATATTAACAAATGTCATTGTCAAGTATATAACGTCTATAATACCGCTAATAATAGATGGTAAAAAGTTAAAAATGAACAAATAGAGACTAAAGTAGGTGTCAAATAAAAAATTATTTATTTACTTTTAACTAAAAAAGGCAATGTTGTAAATATTGTAAAATATTCAAAAGAAGAAAATGTTCCAAGTAACTTAGAATGAAGGAAGTAAAACTTAAATATATAAAAAAAAATAAAAAAAAGTGTAAAATGTATTTGATGTTGACTTTTAACGACTTGTATATTGACTATGATTAATGCTTAAAAGTCTACACGAAGATAGAAACAGCACTGTCTGAAGTAGTACTAGCTAGACTTGTAGTTGCAGCCTTGCAGGTCTTGTTTGGCTGCGAAAGCCCATCAAATTTTCTGGTTCCAATAATGGTTAATGGATGGTCATATACCTTAATAATTGCTACTTGTCTTTCAATAAGATAATAATAGACTAAAAGTTTGTAACTTTCTAATTTATATAAGTTGGACTATATAACCTATTATATATTATTTGTGTTTTTTAATGTAAGCGTCTTATACAACAATTTGTGTGTTGTAATATAGTAGTAGTTGACTAATTATTAGAGGTTCTTCAATTTGCTACATTTAGCTGTTTTTTTTTAAACAATATTTCTAGAACTTATTTTTAAAAAGTAAATCAATATTAAAGTGAGGAAGGGAAAAAAATAATTTTAAACATTCAAAAACTAAGTTAAGGATCAATGAAAATCTGTCATTGTATCTATTACTTACTGTAGTTTTCACCAAGTGATAGAGAGCTTATTTCTTTTTTTTTTTGCACGCCTATTAAAGTCTTCAAATTTGCTAGATGGGGATGGTTTTGGGTTCAGAATTCCGTTGGATCCGTTTCGGATTCACCCCTTTTTTAAGAGACTGGGTCTTAATTTTTGAGACCCATCGTATCCGGGTCGGATCTGGATCCAAATAATATTTGACGGGTCCCGGTCTGAGTCCCAAAGTGCAGACCCTGATCCAGACCCGACCTTGAGACCCAGACCCTAGACCCGGCCACTCAGACAAGTGTTTTTACTTATGCATTAAGACAAGTTTTTGGTTTTTAATTATGCATTTAGACAAATATATTTAGTTCTTAGTAATTATTTTATATTTGAATTTCATGGACTTATTATATTTAGTTCTTAGTAATTATTTTATATTTGAATTTCATGGACTCGAATAAGTGTTTGTTATACGACAATAAGTTGCTTACAAAAATACAGAAAGACTCGCAAAAGGTTCAATTTTGACAAATCAAAGAGACTTTGTTTAAGACTCATTAAGGACCCTAAACCCGTCAGATCCAGAAGGTCTGGGTCTGGGTCTGAAAATTTTAGACCCTTGGAATCCGAGTCTGGCCAGACCCGCTCCAAACTCGCCCCATGACCATCCCTAGCTGTACACTTGCACACAATCTAATCGATTAATGGATTAACTTAATTTGAAAAGTGAGATTATTTTCAAATTTAGTTTGCAATTTAATTTTTTGGTTTTTAGTAGGTTAGAACCCAATTTAAACCAAACAAATTATTCTATTTCCCATCTATACTTAACCATATTGTATTAAAAAATAAATTCTAGTCAATTTGTATTAATTTATAAGTTAAAACATAGTCTTCATACTATCATAGAGTTGACTGTTTAGGAACCTAATAATTAAACAAATAACACTCCCTCCAATTCACTAGTAATGCCTATTTGCTTTTTGAATGTTATTTATTTGTTACTATTAATTTGTATTTTATTATTAATCTGTAAGTTAAAACATAGTAAGTGAGATATTGTTTGATTCGTCTCAATGCAAAGACTATTGATATGAATTTTTCATAATTTTAAAAAATGCACAATTAGAGATATTAAGCGTTGAATAAGTGCATTGGATAGAGTGCATAAGCAAATGAGACATTAATAGTGAATTGGAGGGAGTACATAAATTGATAAAGTAATAACAATGCATACATGTAAGTTACTCCTAGTATCTTGAAGAGGAAGTCTTATTAAATAACAGTGATTTGTAAAGTTACCAAATCATTCTTATATGGTAGGATTTAATTGGATGAGAATTTTGTGATTTTAATTTATCTATTTTGATTTTTATATTTTATTAGTCTTATTTTCCTCTGTCTTCTTTGGTTATTCATAAATTACGGTGATCAGCAAAATCACGGTAATTGATGAGGAATTTTTGCAAAGTATTGAATTCAACTTTGAGAATTGGATTTTTTTTCAGTCGGAGGGCAAATACAATTTTCTTGAAAAATTAAGGATTCGATTCTAGTCTAGCACTATCATTTCAAAGCCGATCATAAACTAAAATAAATGAATAAATAAATAAATATAAAAAACATTTTCTCCATTTCTTAGTGTAGTTTGCATAAGAAATATTTACGAGAATGAAGAAAAATAAAATTCATTAGTTAATTGAATGATAAATTTGATGGCAGAAAGTGGATACCATAAACATTAAAAAATATTTTTAAAAAATTAATGAAAAATATAAGACCACAACTAATAAAACTATGTTTTTATATAAAGGTAGTGAGAAACTATAAGGAATAAAAAATATTTTTTTTAAAAATAAATAAAAATATTAAAAAATAAAGTTTGAATAAAATATGTGGGAACCATAAATATTATTAAAATATTAAAATGAGGATGCACAAGGTTATTCTTATCTAAAAGTTGTGATATAAATAAAAAATACTACCTCCTATTCAGCTGAATTGTCCCATTTTTTTTTGGCACTATTCACTTATCACTCTTAATTTGTATTTTACTCTTAATCTATAAGTTAAAACATAGTCATATGGGATCTTGTTTGATTTGTCTCAATACAAGGATTATTAATATCAACTTTTTATAATTTTTAATTAAGCATAATTTGAGATATTAAGAGTTAAAATGTTGCCTCGGCAAGTGTGAAAAGTCAAATGGGACAGTTCAGCTGAATAGGAAGGAGTATTAAATAAAACACTTTAAAATTTTAAAATGACAAATAGAAACTTCTTTAAGAAACAGAGAAAATATTATATTCACCTCTTAAACGTGTTCCAAAGGCCTTTCAAGTTTAAATAAGTGGGCCAATACGGTAACATAAAGCGAATACATAGAACTTTATTTGGATCCAGATAAGGCACTTTTCTTTAATTGCAAATTGCAATATCACAATCCTAATAATTATTGACAAATTCTTTATTTGATACCGTTTTATCGTGAGATGGCTTAATATAGGCTGACATCATCATCATACCCAGTGTATTCCGCTCATAGACAACTATGATCACGGTCTGAGGAGGGAAGAGAGATAGCAGCTCATACCCATTTAGGAAAGTGCGGTCAAAGAGTCTCTCAACTCAAGAAGGGTCTTCAAAGAGAGAGGAAACTGCAACTATCCGAAAGCCTGCAACTTACACCCACGTTAACCATGAATAGTAATCAACTAACTACATATACACAACAAATAGAATACGTACAAATAACTAAAAATATGATAATTGTAAGTGAGGTGGTAAAGAACAATAAGTAAAGGCAAAGAACAGTAACAAACAGTGGTTAAGAGGGACATGTCTAGTAATCTAAGATGTGGATAAGGCACCGCCAACCCGCTCTATCCCTGGTTAGCTCCTTAGAGAGGTGAAGTTCATACAGGTCATTTTTAATATGCTCCTCCTACGTTCTCCTAGGTCTTCCTCGACTTCTCTTGCCCTCCACTATGATGTATCTGATCTTACTTACTGGGGCGTCATGGGTCTTTCTCTGCACATGCCTAAACCATCTCAACCTGTTCTCCCGCATCTTTGCAGAGGGAGGTGCAGCCCCTAACTTCTCCCTAAACTCCTGGTTTCTTATCCTATCCATTACAGTTTTACCACACATCCACCTCAGTATAGGCATTTCTGTTACTTCTATGCTCTGTTCGAAAACCTTCTTTACGGGCGAACATTTTTTCCCGTACAACAAAATCGCCAAATTGTAATGAGATAAAATTTACCCTATAGTCTACTAGGTAATTTTTTATCAAAAAGTACTCCGGTTGCTGCTCACCACTTAAGCCACCCCGCCTGTATACGATTAGAAAAGTCTCCATCAATCTCCCCGTTACTCTGAATCACCGATCCTAAAAAATTGGATTTGGTCGTACTTGCAACAACTTCTTCCCCTATGAGCTGACCTAAGATTTAATTTAAAAGTAAATAAGAAAAACAATTATCAAGTACGACGTGCTCGGTTACATTTCAATTTACTTAATTTGTTATTTTAAAAATTATTAAATATGCTGCTTATATGTATTCACCGTAACCGTGTCATACAAGACCTGCGGATAATTATTTTAGGTTATTTAATTATATAAGGCATTGTGGACAAATATGGACTTCAATTTCCTTTGGAGTCGTTATTAATAGTGCATTTGATATTCTACCTATACTCAGGAAGGAGACCCATATTAATATCCTTGTGGCCCATAGATAAACCCTTCTGGTTCATTTGCCATCGAATCACTTTCTTTCAGGAGACACTCTTATAAGAGATCGTCTTTCGGTAAAATGATTTTAATCAAGAAGCTTTTGTTTTAAAAGATATATTAGATGAGTTATTTAACAGATACATGATGTGTGTCTAACAATGGGACTGTTTCATTCCATAATTTGTAATGATGTTTGTTTTGAATAAAGTTCGTTGTTGGTACCTATATTGAACAATTAGATTTTCTTTTCTTTAACATAAGGGAATTGAGTTGAAATTAAACAAAGAGTGATGAAATTGCAAGTTTCTAAGTGTGATTGTAATGAAAAGTTAATATATTTTTGTTAATTATGTTTGTTCTTGTTAAATCTTTTCATTTTTTAAATGAAATTTATTAGAATGCATTACCATCTGAATTCTGATAATGTGATATTACGTGGTAATGAAAAATTGTAAAAAAATATTTATTTAACGATCAAAGTTTCATTATTCTGGGATGACATGATACATTTTATGAATGTTTACACTTTAGATTATTTTCATTACCATTATTTAGTACCGTAAATCAAATTGGCGTTTAATGGATATTAAGAACTTAAGGTGCCTGCCTCAAGTTATTTTATAAAACTGACTTTTCTAACATTCATTTATTTATTTATTTTATATTTATATATTTTATCCAAAAATACAAGATTTTATGTTTTGAAAAGATGTTTTCATTTAAAAATTTAAAATTGGTGTAAATTTAGATTCTGAAAAAAAATTAAATTTGAATTTTCTCAAACTTAGTCATTCTCAAAATTATAATTTGATAATTAAATTTTTTTTAAATAAAAAATTTATTCCCAAATACAACTTAACGGTATTTAGACATAGATCATTTTAATTTGATCATGTTGTTTCTGAGTCGAACCAAACTTAAACGAATTACTTGGGTTGGGCCGGCCCACCAAATAAAAAAAATTGTAAAAACTGGAAACTCCAAACGTATATGGGCCTGTCTACTACGAAACCCATCTTTCTGACTCATTGAAAACACAGGGTAGTTTCATCGTCATCATTTTAAGAGAGAGAGAAAAAGAAGAAAGTAGAGAGAGAAAAAATGGTGAGAATAGGAACAATCACGGGGATGTCATTGGGTGCATTTCTCTTCTGGGAGTCAATGGACAAAGTTCATGTGTGGATCGCTCTTCACCAAGACGAAAAGGTTTCCCTTTTTCCTTTATTTGCTTATTCAACATCCAAATTATGATCTTATGCTTATACAAACCCTAAATTTACACTTAATAAGAGTTGTTTTGATGAATTAGTTATTGTTGTTATAATGTCCGATAACTATTGGGAAGTTGTATATTATATTTGTGATGAGTTAGCCGACAATTTGGTAGATAATTGCTATGAGATTTGAATAAGAACACCTTTTTTGATTTAGAATTGCCAGTTGATTAGGGAAATGATGTTGGTTTGTTTTTGATTTTTGGGATTTTATTTTGATTATATATTGATTTATGTGTCCCAACTCCCATTTACGGCTGATCTTTCATTTTTATTAATGGTTCTGTTTGTTAATCTAGCTATGGTCTTATGGTCTTTTTTCATATTTGATCCAACACTTAATCTTTTTTTTATGTATGTTAATTTTCTAGGGGACTATGAGCTAATATCTTGTGAACTTACTTCATCTTCCGAATTTCTGATTAGGGTGATTTTTAGGTGGTGAATTTGGGTCCTTATTTTTGAGTGATTGAGCTAAATGTTACTCTCCCCATTACAATGCAAGTGTCAAATTTTTAATAAAATGTAATATGGTGAATGAAAATTACATTTGGAATCTTATGGGGCTCAAACAAATTATGATCCATAAATAACTTTTAAATATGGAAAATGGGATGCTTGTAGTGAAATTGCCCACAATAGAAATAAGACACTTGCGTTGTTATAGAATGAGAATTAGGAGTTGTTTGAAGCCCGAAAGATGGAAATCTTCCCTGACAGATGAAAGGATCATGGAGATTTTAAACTTTTCAAGGAGATGTTGTTGGGTTTATATATTGAAGAACTAGAACATGGAATGTTGATTGTTTTGAGAATTTCGATGATATGAAATGTTGATCGAGAGATAGAAATTCAACGTACATTGCTTAATTTGCTTTAGCTGAGTAGTATGTGTTCCTTGTGAGTGCTATTGATTGCAGTTCCCAAGAACGTCAATCATATATGGGTTGTTCAGATATTTCCAGCTTGTGTAGTAGATTTTACTACTTCATACACAACTTTTGTAAATGATGATTTCTATATATGGGTATGGGACTATGGGTCGCGGCCTTCCTTCCTTCCCCTGACCCTGATTGTAGTTTTTATGTGCGGGATGGATATGATGATGAAGATGATCTTTTCATATTTATAATTAGTTAATGACTTTTTTTGTTACCTTGAGAATGTCACGCTTGTTGAACATTTAGTATATTATAATAATCCTAAGTATATAATTACCACAAACTACAAATAGTAGTGAGACAATATATATTAAATACAAAGTCCAAAAGGGGTTCAAAGGATAAGATAAAAGAAAATTGGAAAACCTAGTCAGCAATAAAAGCCGACTCGACTTTCTTAGATTTGGGCCTAAAGCCGACTCGGCTTTAGATTCTGGAAAATTGATTTTGTCAGCAGGAAAAGTCGAGTCGGCTTTCCTGGGAATGGAGCAAAAGCCGACTCGGCTTTTTGTTCTGATATAGCCGTCGAGTCTTTACGTTTCTTTTGAGTTGATTGCATTGAATTCCCTTACTTATTCCATATTATTTCTGGAGTTACAAAGGAGTAATTGGGAGGAATAATGTTGATGAATACGTTGGTTAATGGTATTGATCGGAGGTCATTAAGGTTGATCATTAATGGTTGATTTATTGTGCCATGACCCTTTGCTATACTTGGAGTAGTATAAATAGGGGCTTGGGGAAAGATGAAAAACACACCTAATTTCTGAATTCTCATTCTTGTTTTTTCTCTTTCACTTGTGTTCATTCAAGAGAGTAATTAACTTTTGTTAGAACTTTAAAAGCTTATAATTCATCAAACACTTGTTGTTAATTGACATACCCTAAGTACTAAGGGTGTGTTGTGTTGTGTGTATCTCGTTGTGAATTTCCAATTCAAAACCCAAATACCTTTGTGGGGGAAATATTACAAAAGGAAAGTAATTACACGCCTACAATAAGTATTAAGTTTCCGGGTAACGGTTGTCGTTACAAAGATAATCTTCAAGTTAATTCTTAGTGTATTTTGTAAATTTTATTTAGCCATCAACAAAGGGAAAAAACAAATTCCCAATTGTAATTTGTATTTTGCATTATTAGTTTATAATAATTATTGTGTTCGAGGTAAATCTTTTGACCCTTCAAACCAAATGAGCAAAATGAGGTTATTTGACAGGGCTAAAACAACCAAAAAATTACTTCAATATAAAAACTTTAGGTGATGAAGATATGAACTGGATGTAGTGCAAAGTTGCCTACTTTTTACCTTTGGTTATGATATACATAGCCCTAAGGACCTAATATAAGCTTTGCAAATATATTACTGAAATCGATTTTATTTTAGAAATTATGAAAAAATATATGCCGTTAGGTATAGTTATTGTTCAATAGTTTCTCCTTAGTTCCTACTTCCATGTACGTCATAGAAATGCTTAGAAAGGCTTTTAAGAACGCTTGGTATGGTCGTTTTGGGTGTGTTAACCGTATCTGAAGTGAGCATGTATTCGTTGCTGACATTTTTTGAGATATAGACTTTGTGTATTAGTACATTGAGCTAAGCAAGCTTTTGGGTTGTTTTGCGCAGAGGGAACGAGAAGAGAAGGAAAGGGAGGTGAGGAGGATGAGAGAAGAGCTTATACGACAAGCAACGGAAAGAAATTCAATTGCATGATTATGTTTATTACTTTACTAGGGAATCTTCATATTGTGCTGTTTTTCTTGAGTAATGTTATTCCGAATTTTGATGAATCTCATAAATTGGCACTTGGCAGTAGTTGAATCGATGAAGATTTCTATCATGAACAATGTACTGTCTTGTGCTTCATATAGCTCACATAGTTTGTATTCCAATATTGATTTATATGCATTTTTGGAGAAGTTTTTTGAATTTGATATGCATTGTTGTAAATGTCTTTAATATTGACTTAGTACACAATATCATTTCTTAATTAAAATGAAAAATGTTACAAATTTAAGGCCGTATTGGTGGCATATGAATACTGTTTTCTGGTCTTATTCATTTATTATTTCTCTTCCATTATCGTCTTGAAACTTTTTATATTCGTAAAATTCAAATTTTGAATTCATTTTAAGATTCAATTTATGAATTAAATAAACCATTATTGTTTAAAAATGACGAATGGGACAAAAATTAAAAATCCATTTTAATTACATTTTTTATAAGTAAAATTTTCAAATATAACACGAGATTCTTTTTCAAAATATTGTTTTTTGTCTCATGGACAAACATTAAGACATGGAGAGAGTTATGAACTTATGATAGTATGTTACTAGGGGTGTTGAATGGATCGTATAAGGGCTGGGTCAGGCTTATGTAAATATGGGTCGTGCCAGATAAGGACACTTTATAATTAAAATGGGCTTTAAATGGGTCGGGCTTTTAGAGCTCGGCCAATTACGGCCCATTTTTACTACTGAAAATAAGAGTTGTTCATGGCAGGTTTGGACGGGTAGCGGACCAGGTAATGCCTTAAAATCTACCCGCGGGCTCAAATATTTAAAAGTCCGTTTGCATTTGCGGGTATATTTTTTTGTCGCTACCCGCCTGTTTTCTTACTTAGTGGGCGGGACCCACGGGCAAGCGAGTATTTCTTATACTCCTATAAAAATTAAAAATACAATACAAATTATAAAGTTAAGTCTTTATACCAATTAAAATAATACAATATATCATCTAAAATACTCCAAAGACATAAAAAAAATCTCAAAATACTCAAATTAAATAAATATAAAAGTAGAAGATTGGGAAATGGGGATTGGGTTGGCGGGAACTGGGAGTTGGAGACAGTATATAAGAATTGAGAAATGAGAATTGTTGGGAAAGTGGAGTATTAAAGTAAGTTGGGTAATATAGAGCTAAAATACAAAAAAATAGAATTATTATTTAATAATTAATATATAAAACTAAGCGGATGAGTGGGTATACCGTGGGTATTTTCATGGTGCTCCTACCCGCTCATTTATCTTGGCGGGCGGGTATTACTCGTTCAATTTTAATATTTTTTTTAAAAAACATTGTCCAAGTTCGCTCGTTTTTCGAGACGGGTGGGTCGAGCCTGGTGGGTAGCCTGCCCATGAACAACTCTACTAGTAAAAATTATTTTAATTCCCACGTATCAATTTATAATAATTAAACTATCATTTATAATAAATAAATTGAAAAAATATTAATAATTGCATTGACATTGTCATATAGGAGTAATATTTAAATTATACATGAATTATGTTATTTACAAAGACCCGTTTCGGTCTTTATTGAGCAATTTTATAACCTCCTTCATTTTAATTATACTAAAGCCCGTTTTTCGGCCCGGTCTATTTTTGGTCCGACCCTTACAAAGCGCGTCTAAAGACAGGCAGGATAAGGACTCAAAATGAGGGTCTGGCCTATTAAACTCCCTTATATGTAATTAGTCAATCTAACAAAATCTCTTAAGTACATTTATTTTTATTCATTAAATGCAATAAATCATATCAATAGGTGTGGTGATTAGGGTGACTTAGAGTCCTTAATCATGGTTTAATATGTGGTGTTTTAAGAAGGGGCAAAATGGTAATTTCTAATATATGGATAAAAGGCTTAAAAGGAACAATTGAGATTTGGAGACAGAAGAAAAAGTTGAGTCGGCTTTCCCTCTGGCAAAAGGGACGCTGACTCGGCGTTATGGGCTTGAATGTTTCTTTTGTTTTGTTTTTGGTTTCTTGCTTTTGCCATAGGATCATATGTACGTGTCTAAGCCCTATAAACTATAAATAGGGCTAAACACATAGAATTCATTGTTAGCTTTAATTCCCTTATTCTCTCTCTACATATTTCTCTCTCTACTCTCTATTTTCTTCTTCCTCAATCGTAATCATCATTAATTGTACATCTCTATTGGAGAACTTGTTAAAGGAGTAATAAGACATCTAGGCTAAAACAGTGGACGTTGCCCAATTAGGGGTGAACCATTAAATCTTGGTGTGCTTTTGATTGTGTTCTTATTTGCTTGTTAATTGTCGTTCTTGAGTTGCACATATCAAATTCTGTTTTGGATGTTTGTGTGAGACATATTCTTGAGATCAAGCCTTTGATCCTTAGGCGTATAGTGTGTATTTAGATCAATAAGCATAATGTATTAGCAAGTATGGCGCAAGTAATAACATCAACTTTATGTAAAGATTGAAAAACATGTACGAGGAATCAGAAATCATTAAATTGAAGTAATTAGGATCGAGTAAGTTTTTAATCACCTTTATCTAACACCCCATGCTACTATCACTGCACCCTTCCATCTTTCGAGTACTATCACCGCCATCATCATCATCATGATCGTGATCATCATAATGATCATTATTCTCCAAGATTCTAGTAATTTGCTCCTCCCCACCATTGATGTCACTAATACAAGTAGTAGAAGAGGCAATATCGGAGATGTCCATTTCAATGTCTATGCAACCAAGATCATGAACTCTGGATGATGATGTGCTACCGCTGTTGGTGACCACAATGGGGAGCGGAGCAAGTGATTGCCGCCCGTCTCGAGGTGGGGAAAATACCACCGGAAGATACTCGTCGTTCTCACACGCAAATTTTGACTTCTTGAAATGCTCCTTCAGTGCTTCTGCTCCCTTCACATATTTTTTTAAAATTGCTAGTGTAAATTATTTTGGTAAGTAGTTTTGTAATAAATAAACTACAGTGAATAAAGATGTTTTTTGCTGGCTTTTTAAATAAAATCATCAAATATAATCACAACCTTCTCAAAATGGACTTCAATAAATTATCTACTTAATAAGTCTTTTTAAAATATAAAATAAATATATGTTTTAATCAGTCTATTGGGTCATAACTCATAAGTGATTTGAGCAAATTTTAAAAAGAATCTGATAATAGTTGGAATTATTTCAATTATCCAATAAAAAGAACATAAATTACAAAATGAATGTGATAATGGAGTACTACATATTATCTCATTTAATTATTTTAATATGATTCTTTTGCTTTTACTCTATATATTCCTTATCATATTTATAAATGTCTTACTATTTTGACTCATTATACACAATTTTTTAATATAATAAAACAACACTTCAATAATAAACAAAGAGAAACAAAAAGAAAGAAAGCAAAATCAAAGACACAAGATTTACGAGGTTCACCCCAATGTGGACTACGTCCTCGATGGTGTTTAGCTTGCCTGATTATGCGAAGAAACAATAGAGTTCTCAAGAACTCTTACAAGGGAGTATTACACTTGGAGAAGATAAAAGAAGATGGGTTTGTGTTTGGCTAGGGTTTGAATCAACATTGGAGTGAGTGTATGATACTCCTATTTATAGTAGAGGTTGTATACAAATGATTGGGCAAAGACCCACATTAAAACATTCCCGTAAAACTTATCGCGTAAGAAAACAGAGTGCATTCTGGACCCTCGCTCGATAGCCTTGGTCGAGCGGCTTGAATTTCAGTCGAGCAGTAGATCAGTGATCTGGTCGAGCCAACTGACTCGGTCGACCATGCCACAGTATGGGTCGAGCGGCTCATCAGAAAGTTCATAATGACTCCCACGTCATCATACACACACATACACAAATCCACACACAATCAATCTCATGATACACCATTGGTACACTCAAAGTCACACCAAAAACCCTAACATGTAGCAATTTTATTAAAATGGAAAGCAGCTAAATACCTGAAGTCTAGCATAAGTGACTTCACAAATCTTGCTAGAATTCAAAGTTTCCCAACGTTGATGATGAAATGATTTGTAAAACCTCAATGTAGCTTCTGGGGATGTCATGTTCACAAACCCATATCCCACATTACATTTATTGCTGCACTTGGAATTTAAATTACTTCATTTTATTTATTAAAACAAATTGACACAAATTAACCTTAAAGATGATCAAAAGCAGAGAAAATACCTAAAATCCATTGGGAGGTAAACAAAATCATAGGAAGATAATGGCAAATTATCATCTTGATCTCCATTAGCAGCTGTAGTAATGATCTGTTCATTGCAGTGTATGCAGTGATTGTCTAACATATTCAACAACAGCTTCTGACTGCCACCAATCACATTATATACTTCTATTAGAGTATATTAAAGTAGTATTTTTTGAAGTTTAAACCATTAGCTTAGTGTTTGATTAACTTGACTACTATTTGATATGGTATTAAAGTTATATTAGCCTGACAAGAGATTATAGCTTTGAATGAGTCAAACTCATTTAAAGTGAAATTTTCAACGCTATATAAGAAGGGTTTGTGTTACATCTATAATTTTATCTCAAAAGACTCGAGCAAATGTCTCGATTTCTTGACAGTATATAACACTCCGTTATGATTACAATTTTAATTTACTCTTTCTGTCCCAATAAATTTGAAGCAAAGAGAATTGTGGGGTTTTAAGAACTTGTAATAAATGAATATAAAGAATAAAATGTGTGGATCAAATTAAAATAGAATTAAAATGTATAAATAAGATTAAAAGAAAATAGTGGATCATTATTCAAAAATATAATGTAAAATAAATGAATATGAAAATGACATTTGATGCAAAATAATAAATGGAGTATTTAACTACCATGTATATAGCATAATACTAAAATTGGTGCAAATAAAAAAATAATTTTAGGCAAAAGTAGATTTACATACCTATACTTGTTGGGTATGTTCTTAATCATGAGAGTAGTCCTGATATCTTTACATAATCCACTTTCTTCAATGATTGCATCTTCCTTAATCAAAAACCTCGGATCATAATCCTTTTGTTTCCCTTTCCATGATTTACTTTTCCTTAATGAGTCTTGTCTTTGCTTTAGACTCCCAACATTAATCCTAACATCCTCATTTCTATTCACATTGCTATTCGTTGCAGTCTGATTATCAACCGAATCTTCACTTCTTGGAAAACTTCTTTGACGCTGATTATTCGGAGATGATGATCTTCGACGGCGGAGATTTAACGAAGACGGTTGTGGTGTTGGTAATAATTTAAGAAATTTGTTATTGTCATTATATTGATGATTATTTTTAAAATTAAAATTATGGTTAAATTTCTTGATCATATAATGTCCACCTGGTCTACTATAATCAATCACCACACTTCGACCATAAATTTCTTTCCCGTTCATTTCTGTTAAAGCTCTAGAAGCATCTCGAACATCATAAAACTCCACAAATCTTTGATTTTTCTTCATTGGTGTCTCCCTTATTTCCTTAACTTCACCTATTTTGAAAAAATATAATAAAACCCATATTCAATTAGACACAATATGAAAAACTAAAGAAGAATTATATTAAGGGTTGTTTGGCACATGAAATTTGAGGAAGGAAACGTGATTTTGTTCTAAAAAAAAAATTAAAGTCTTTGTTTGTTTAAAGGAAATGAAAATAGGAAATAGATATAAAAAACCAAAAACTCGCTAAAAATTAAATCTTCGAGGAAGCATCGTAATTGGTGAGACTTTTATTTACATCTATTTCTTGCGGGAGCTAAACCTCTCTGAGGGCCTAACTAAGGACAAGGATAGTTGGAGGCATCATATCCAGATTCTAGATTATTGATGTCCTCGTAGGTTGTTACCATCCTGCCCATCTCGTTTCCTTTATTGGTTTATTAGTTTTTATTAGTTTTTTTGTGCCTTTTCTGTACGTGGGCCTCTTTAATAAGTTTTTTCCTTATACATACGTCTCCGTATCTTTCTTGAGCCGGAGGACTCATTTGGCCGCGTTCTTTTCTGTGGGTATGAGTTGCCGCCGTTTTTTCCTCTCCAGATCCTGTCCATATTTTTATATGTGCGCGATACATTGGGTTGGATGATGATGATGATTTCTTTAGAGTTTCTAACATGACAAATAAGAGATAAGACTTTTTTATCTTTAAAATCTCATCTTAAAAGTCACACGAGTTCTATTCCTTTGTGCCAAACACTCTTAGAGTAAATTAGAAAAATTAAGTATTACCAAAAGCTTGGAAGATTTCTTTAAGAGCAAGAGTAGAAACTGTTGGATTAAGATTAAAAATAACTAGACTACCCTGATTTTGACAGTCAGGAAAAGCGTCAGCAACAGGGATACTAAACTGGGCCCATACGGGTTGACCTGAAATGAGGCCAGGAGCGGAAGAAGGAGGTGGAGGTGGGCCGGAAATATTTGGCGCCAAAAAGGAATTATAATAAATACGGAGGCGGTACTGGTGTTGCATGTGTAGATCACGTACGGCATTGAGTACTGCATGTGCTACCCTTAGATCATGAAAATGAACGGTCAATATTCCTTCCGAAATTCTCTCCATCTGAACAGCTCTAACATCGCCGAATATTTCCAATTCTCGTCTCACTAAAGACTCACTAACGTCAGGGGGGACGGCTGTTAGAAGTATTGCTCTTGTTGGAGAAAATGCCGGCGGTGGAATTAACGGCGGAAGATAAACGGGTGATGACAATAAAGGATTCAGGTATGCTTGTGGGCTAATTGGGTAGATGAAATCGGGGGAAAATGGTGGTTGGGGTGGAGAGAAAAATGGAAGGTTATATTGGGCTGGGTAAGTGGGCCGGAACTCTAGGGCTGATGGGTTGAGGTTACCGGCGGTGAGGCTCACGGCGGCGTTTTCAGACATATTTTAATGTTTTTGTTAGCCCGAATTTGAGGTTGAGAGGTATTATTAGAAAGGCATACGGTGAAGAGGTTTTAAGAAAGATAAGAAGGTTTGCGAGAAGAAGTGGAGAGGTTTAATTAGAGTATTAATTGCAAAAAAACGCTATTTTTAAAGTCCTAATTATACAATTAACTAAAAAGAAGGAAAAAATTTATGTACTAGGATTCTTCTACTACTTTTCTCTATTACTAATATGTTGACAGTTATTTTAGAATAAAAATAAAATTTCAAAATTCTACTTATTTTCCTCCACCAAGCAATGCTAGCCATTAGATTGAGTAATGTACTCTTCATTACATTTTCGGGCCGTTTGATAGATGGTAATAAATGGTGGTAATGAAAATGAAAAACTAGTGTAATTTTGGTTGAAAAATCTCTTGTCGACCTTGATGATCATGTTTGTCCAACTTTAATCATCTCATTTTCTTCATTAACTTCATTCCAATGCATTACCATTGAGAGAAGTGGTATTAGGTGGTAATAAAAATTTGTAAACAAAAAAACTTTTTTGTGATCATAGTTTCATTACCATAGAAATGATATGGAACTATTGATAAAATTTTATATTATAAACCATTCTTATTACCACCATTTAGTATCACTAACCAAATGGGTCGCTTAAGTAATGGAGTGGATCTTAACTCAAGTTCTATGTCGCATCCTTACAAAGTTTTCTTGTCATATGGAATAATCAAATTGTTAAGTGTTATATTTATTTAACTAAATGTCATACAATTAAACTAAAAAAAAAATTCTTTATAAAGATTTATCATATAGTATAATCTAAATGGTTAATTTCTATATTTATTAAACTAAACAAGGTAAAATTAATTGTATTCTATATTTAATAAAAAATTAAAACATTCAAAAACACTCAATTTCTGTTCGTGAATCATTCAAAGGGAGGGTAGTGTACTTTGGAAAGAAAAAAAAATATATCTATTATCAAACTATAATAATTATAATAATAATAATAATAATAATAATAATAATAATAATAATAATAATTATTATTATTATTATTATTATTATTATTATTCATAATATTTTAAAATCATAAATCATAATACTTTTGTATGTTAATACTATTAAATTTGTATTTTACACAAGATTTTATATTAGTGAGTAATAATAATAATAAATACTGTGTTCAAGAAAATTTTTATGGATAATTAGTTAATGGAAATAGTCGTTCTATTGGTTAACACTTAACAGTCGTACACGTGGTATTGGGGTGAATATTTGTCCCTTGATTTCTCTAGGATATCGCCTAGTCGCGCAGGCTTGCGCTGCAAATTATGTTTGTCCCTTCTTATCTAATTAATTGATTTTTAGTGACTAATTATTTTAATTAATTAAAATTTAAATATTGGTTGTAATTGATATTTACTGATTTATCTATTGTAATCAATTTGTATTAAGTTTTAATGATTAAAATTGATTTTTGCTGATTATAATTAATTTTTATTGATTAAAACTATAATATTAATAGTATATTTCTGTTATTTAATTTGTTTCGACCATGATCTTATTGAATTTTTTACATTAGGAAATTGTAAGTATCTTCATTTTTCAATTTCAAATAATTTTGGAAAACTTTTTCATATCAAATTAAGTCAAAAAGTTCAATGCATAATTTTAATCTCTAATATCTCTAATTCCATACGATAAAAATTCTATTACCTTCATATTATGAAAATATGAATTAAAACAAATAAAAATATTTTATATCATACATAGAGAATCATGTACCAAATAAGATCAGTAGATGAACATTGAATAATAATTGTTACAATTATTATATCAAAGATTAAAAACATTATAAAATATTGACATTGTTTCTTCCAATTTTCCTCGAAACTAAAGATGAGTAACTGATATCATGATAAATATCCAAAAAAAGGGGTTGGAATGGAAAGAAGAATCTGTAAGTGTTGTATTAGTAGTGAAACCACTCTGCTACACGTCTACACACAAATAAGCACCAAATTTAAAAAGAACCATTCCTGATTCTACCTCGACTTATCAGATGTTTACAAATGCAGCTATTAAAATAACCGTATAGACTATACAGAGATTCTATTAACCACAATCCCCTAAATATCTTGCTTTTCAATTGTTTATTCTTTCCATTATCCACATATCCACAAATACATTTCGACAATTATTTAATTATTTAGGATATTAGTATAGGATGTGCTTAATACCATCATTTTGTATATAAACTAATACTTATGCTGTTTGATTTTTTGTGATATATTTTGTTCGTTTTGAAATATTCGCTATATTAGATTTTGTGAGTATTATTCAACTATCAAGTTTATAATTTTTATGTTGCGCTGATGTAAGAAAAAAATATAGTTAAGTGAAATCTTATTCGAATCGTCTAATTGCATATTTTTATAATATCAAAGTTTTATAATTTTAAGTTAAATAGTTTAAGTCTAAGATATAAGAGATCAAAATTACGCGTTAAATTGCGTAAAAAATGAAATATATAATAAGTATAACAAAATAGATAAAGTGTATTACACGATTTATTCAATTTTTAGTAAATTAGTATTGCTTTTCCAAAAAGAAAGAATTTATCTTATCAAGATTCTCTTGGATTGTTTTAAGTGAATAATCGTAAGATTCACAAAATCACTCTTTCAAAGAATCCTTTCTCTTTTTTCTTTTGCTTGTGTATTTATTCAATTTTTATTTACTACCACATGTCACTCAAATGAATCGATGTCAAAGCCGACCTAAATATCCATTCCAGCCTCAAAATTGGTCTTATTTTTTTAGTACTTGGTAAGCATTGAGTTTAGATGGTGCAAAAATATTTTTTATAAGGAGGTCTTATTATGTGATGATATACTTCATATATAGACTAAATAATAATTAATTAAATTATTACTTTTAAATCAAAATATATTTTTCTATTATATCTTATGTTTAGGTTGATATCAATAATCATTTTACGCTTGAAATATAACGAAAAAATTTATATCATATTTAAAAGTTATTTTATAGCAATAATAATAGAATAACGATAAATGTTTAATTTAAATTATTGAATTAAACGGGACCAATTTAAAACCAACTCATCAAGTATGGTAGGTCTAGTCTCAAGGAATCATTGCATATAAGCTATTGCTAAAAGTTGATGCTTCAATCAAAATGATCCTCGAAAAAATGAGTTATTTAGTTGGCTTATGTAGTGGTACACATTCATTAGTTGATCATTTGGCCAATCGAGTTACTGTTAAATAATGTAATCTAGAAAAATCTAGGGAGTAATGTATCAAGAAGTAAGTAAAAAAAAAATTCTATGATATCCTAGAACTATCTAGACTAACACCCTAAAGCTAATAGTCTAGAACTATCTACAAGTTGTAGAAAAGACTAGAAACATAATGATGGTGAAAGCACCAACATAGAAGTACTATATGTATGTGTTGCATGCTCTCATTTGTAACCAAGCCACATAATACAAAAAACCTTTTTTTCACAAAAGCCATAAACTCTCCTCTTTATTTTTCATACTAGCATCTTCAATATTTATTAATCAAAATCAATAATCCACTACAACTTCCGCATATTAATTCTAACAGTTACAAAAGCAACTGTTATATCCGGATCTAACATTGGTGATAAGGTTTTTATTCTAATTAAGTATTACGCTTACACATTTAAATAGCTCTAAAATCTCATTTGCTCTCATGTAAAGTTTTTTATGTTTTTCATTACAACATTAATCTAATCTCCCTCATATCATTCATACATCTACATTACTGATTCTCTTATACTTTTTTATTCCTTTAAAATTATTATTAGTAATAATATATTGTTAAAAAATATCATATTTAATTGCAAATTCAATTCAAACAGAGATAGAAATTATAGTAGTATGTATGATACAATAATTCCTACAAATTTTTAATGTCTTGATTTGATAAAATTGGTTATGCACAAAGGTATTTAGTCGGAAAAAACAATACAAACATAAATGGAGACAAATATAAATGGGGGACCAATCCATCCTTTTATGCCTCCCCTCGTTATCAGGAATATACTTCTATGTTGATTGTTGCCAACCCAAACTCTTCTTAATCCCATTCATTTGTGGGATAACAATGTTAAGGACATCTGCCCACCATTTTTCCAATGCTCTTTAATTGGATTTTTTTGGAGTACGTAACTTATAATTGAGTTCTTAAATATAACTTAAATTTTTTTGTTTTGTTGAGTTAGTTTTTAACATGGTATTAAAAATCAGGTCGAAAATATGGTCAAGTAGAGGTGTTTAAAATAAACTCGATGATTCGATATTTTACCAACCTTGAAACCGAACCCCAGTTAACCTGACTACAATACGAATTTAAAATAATGTAAAACTTATTGTGGACGCAAGACCCAATTTTGAATCGACCTGATAACCCGAATGAACCTCGGGCACGGGTTTAAATCTCATACACACTTCTACTCAAAATGGCTCTCGTGTGAGGAAGCGTGTTAGAATATACTCCCTCCTATTCTCCTAACGCGTCCCATTTAATCCTTTTTTCGCCATTTTTTAGGTGGTCAAAATGTAACCACATATGAAAGAAAAAGAATAGTGTTTTTAAATTTTGGAGGGATAAAGTGGGGTTTATGTATAAAGGTGTGAAAAAATTAAGTTTAGTAAAGGTAAATTGATAAAGTTAACATATCCAAAATAAAAATATGACATTTAGAGTGACTTGATCTAATGAGAAAATGAGACAAATAAGCGGGAGTATATTATATCCGAGGCTCAACTATTAATTTAAACTTTTGGTTAAGTTGATTTTCTAATTTTTTTTATTTCGAATAGACAACTTTAATTAGGTTAAAACACCAACTTACTTTCCTTCTTCAACATCACTATTTTCACCATTGTTGTCTTCTTCAACATCACTATTTTTACTATTGATGAAGCTTAATTTTTTTTAAAAAAATAAGAGGATTGTAATTCCAACTAATATATAACACAATTAACCCCAAAAAAAATGAAAAGGAAAGTTTTGAAAACGAAAATGGTGAAGATGAAGCATAAATACATACCCTTGATGGTCTTGCAAATGTTGAAGAAGATAAATAGAGAATAAACGACAATAAAGTTTGAGAGAGAAAGATGGAGATTGAAAACCACATATAGAGTTTGTGAGAGGACCATGAGTGGTTTATGTCAAAAAAGAGTGAAATGAAAACTGAAAATGGAAGTTAAATAGTTACGAGGAGCACGTGACAATAATCACAAAATTCAGTTATTTCTTTTTTTTTAATTTATAAATTGGGTCGGCTTCAACTTAAGACGTATAGACGGTTTCAAGTAAGAATTTGTGCATTTTTAATGGTGATATGTGAGTGAGCATAATGGGTAAACATCTTTAATTTTTATGACTAAATTGAATTGAAAAGTATATTTTCAAATTTCAACTTGAAAATAAAAGTCCTCTTAAGTGTTTTTATTAAGCACGCCATTTTCAAAATCTGTTGTAAATGAAAGGTGTAAAGAATAACTAAAGACATTTTTCAGACTGATGACGCCCAATATTTATAATAATATTAATATTTACAGATAATGAGTACAATCTAAATAAAAAATTATAAGAGTATTAATCAATCACTCTAATTAAAATATTAAGAAATATACTAAGATAAATAAATATTACACTAATGTTATTGAACTCGTTGAGACTGTCTCAATCTATCTCACCATGAGACGAATCCAAATAATTAATCCAATACTCTAACTAATCACTTTAAATTTATAAATTATCACTTTAAAATACTAAATATACATCAGTCAACTCAATAAAAATAATTTCACAAAGCGAATGGACGTAGGCCAAGCCGTCCACCACAAGCAGAACTCAATCTATATCCCATCATGACTAGCCCATCAAATTTCAAAATGACCCATGAAGCCCAGTAGATCCTGAGCCTGAGTCATTGCAAATTCTTAAAACAACTATTGAATCTTGTCGGGGCGGTCCAAATTCATGTACTAGCCCATTGACTACCACCAAGATGGAGTATTATTACGTTTACTAACAGCGTCTCTCCTAAGAGACTGTCATTATAAGAGACGGCTCTTCAAGCTCAGACCCAACAATTAAAATAAAGAGAAAAATCTAAAAACTGATGCGCGCGTTTGACTCTATTTGGAGTTGGTGTTGTAACCTATTAAAGTTGGTGTTATAATCTATTGAAGTTGGTATTATAACGTATTAGAATTGCTATTTGGAATTGTTGTTATAATCTATTAAAGTTGGTATTATAACCTACTTGGAGATACCAACTTTAATAGGTTATAATACCAACTCTGATAGGTTATAATACCAACTTCAATAGGTGATAACCCCAACTTCAAATAGGATTACACAGCGCGTGTTAGTTTGGTAATTGTTTTTTTTATTAATAATGGGCCGACCTATTTGAGACGCGTCTTTTATATAAACGGTCTCAAGTAAAAATTTGTAGTTGACTAATAGTCGAACCCACATACTATCTCTTGTTCAAAATAGACACTTGAATAGTAACTACTATTTAGCAATTGGTATTAATTTATTTTATTATTTATTAGAAATATAAAAAATATAGTCATGTAAAATTTTATTTGATTCATTTAAATACACACTTTTATACTATTTTTTTATAATTTTAAGTTATATGCAAATTATACTAACGATACATTGCATAGTGTGACAACAAGAATTATGGTAACTATATTTTTTCACTAATTCTTAAATGAGACGGTCTCATAGTGAGACCATCTCTATTGGGCTGGTCCAATATATATTTTTTGTCTTAAAACGATTACTTATAACGCTAAAATAATCAATTATAATTTTAATATGATTACTTTTTATAGTCTTAGAGTAATTACTTATAACTTTAAAACGATTACTTATGATCTTAAAGTAATCAATTAAAAAAATGAGCTACTTTCATAATAAGACGGATTCATACCAGAACAAAAAAAATTTGTAAATTCATCACGTACTCCGCATGTAGAATACCACACCCTTGTCCCTTGTTGCTTGTATATCAAAATCTTTTAAAACCAGCAATATGCAAAGTATGTTTAGGAAAAGTGCTAATACTAGCACAAGTAAATTATATTGGTGTTTGTTTAGGTCATGACTCTTGTCATTTAATAAAAAATTGTATTAATATTTTCTTTTATTCACTCTAAGTGCCTTATTTTTTTATTGGGACAAATTATCTGAAATGTCTAATTTTTATTTTTTAATATGTTAACTTTACCAATTTATCCTTACTAAACTTAACTATACTTTTACAGTTATTAACTCCAGTTTACTCTATCAAAATTTAAAACACTGCTATATTTTTCTCTTTCACATATGATCTTACTTGACCACATAAAAAATAGTAAAATCAAATAAGACACTTAGGATGAATAAGAAAATTGTGTAATATACATATACTTGGTGAGTGATCTGTTCACCCAATAGTCAATACTAATATTTTATATTTGCCCAGATAGTAGAACTGAAAAGAGTAGGGTGGTGGGTACCAATAACAGCATAGGACATTAGACTACATATGAAGCTATGAATACCGTCAGGCACAAGTCTTATCCAGGTGTCGGTTTAGTAACAAAAAGATCGGCTTCCACCATTTCAAATCAACTCCCATCACTAATTAGTCTTCCTGGCTTGTTCTGCAAAATAAAAATAAAAAAACTGGGCCATATCCTATCAGTCTCAGTATGCCTGGGAAAATCCTTCCTTTTAGCATGTCAAAATTTCTGAGCTGTGTTGATCCACCATGCCATGTATAGTATAGACTATAGAGTACATAGAGACAAGGGAATGAGCCCAAAGCCCCAAACCAATAATTATAATTCTCTTCAGATTGTGGTTCTACTTGAACCCACACAGACCTGTATTTTCCTGTGCAAATTTTAATGAGTTTCTGTCTTAAATGAACTGTCACGCTTCAGAATGAATGACTACAGTCAAGCAACTAAATAGACTAGCGGGATGCTTTGCAAAATAGCTTATTAAATAATTTTTAGCTTATTTTGTACAAATAGAGGGTTGGGTGGTCAAACCATCCAATTATAATACTTGAAAAAT